>NW_021269110.1:5491-8491 GCF_002162155.2 Triticum dicoccoides
CCTCAAGGGGGCATTATAAAGTATTGATTTTCCAAATTTACTTTCATGGACATGTTGGCACATGTGGGTCACCATGTACAACAAAATTTGGGTGATTTGGAGGTGGTGGAAAAAATCACGTATGTTCAAAAACTAGCTTAAGTTAAAAGACCAAATGGCCGCTCCGGAATGCGATGATTTTTTCGACCACCTCCAAATCACTCCTATTTTGTCACACATGATTTCTTGCACAAACAAAGCTAGTTTTCCAAGGTTTTACAATGTTTTGAATTTTTTATTAATTTATAATGCCCTCTAGACTGACTGGTCAAACCATCGGTCTATACGTCAAGCGGGTATTGTAAATATTAATTTTCCAAATTTTCTTTCATATCCATCTTTGGAACATGTGGGTCACCATGTACAACAAAATTTGGATGATTTGGAGGTGGTGGAAAAAATCACGTATGTTCAAAAACTGGCTTAAGTTTGACCAAACGGCCCCTCCGGAACGCGATGATATTTTCGACCACCTCCAAGTCATCCCTATATTGGCACACATGATCACTTGCACAAACAAATCTAGTTTCCATGGTTTTATATTTTTTTGAATTTTTTATTAATTCATAATGCCCTCTAGATTGACTGGTCAAACCATTGGTCTATACCTCAAGGGGGCATTGTGAAGTATTAATTTTCCAAATTTTCTTTCATAGCCATGTTTGGAACATGTGGGTCACCATGTCAAACAAAATTTGGGTGATTCGTAGGTGGTGGAAAAAATCACGTATGTTCAAAAACTGGCTTAAGTTAGACCAAATGGCCCCTCCGGAATGCGATGATTTTTTCGACCACCTCTAGGTCACCCCTATATTGGCACACATGATCTCTTGCAAAAACAAAGCTAGTTTTCCAAGGTTTTATAGTTTTTTGCAATTTTTATTAATTTATAATGCCCTTTGGACTGCTGGTCAAACCATTGGTCTATACCTCAAGGGGGCATTGTAAACTATTAATTTATAATGCCCTCTAGATTGACTGGTCAAACCATTGGTCTATACCTCAAGGGGGCATTGTAAAGTATTAATTTTCAAAATTTTCTGTCATAGCAATGTTTGGCACATGTGGGTCACCATGTAAAAGAAAATTTGGGTGATTTGGAGGTGGTGGAAAAAATCACGTATGTTCAAAAACAGGCTTAAGTTAGACCGAATGGCCCCTCCGGAATGTGATGATTTTTTCGACCACCTCCAAATCACCCCTATTTTGGCACACAAGATCTCTTGCATAAAAAAGCTAGTGTTCCAAGGTTTTATATTTTTTTGAATTTTTTAGTAATTTATAATGCCCTCTAGACTGACTGGTCAAACCATCGGTCTATACCTCAAGGGGGCATTGTAAAGTATTAATTTTCCAAATTTTCTTTCATAGCCATGTTTGGAACATCTGGGTCACCACGTACAACAAAATTTGGGTGATTTGGAGGTGGTGGAAAAAATCACGTATGTTCAAAAACTGGCTTAAGTTAAAAACCAAATGGCCCCTCCGGAATGCGATGATTTTTTCGACCACCTCCAAATCACTCCTATTTTGGCACACATGATTTCTTGCACAAACAAAGATAGTTTTCCAAGGTTTTATAATTTTTTGAATTTTTTATTAATTTATAATGCCCTCTAGACTCAGTGGTCAAACCATCGGTCTATAGCTCAAGGAGGCATTGTCAAGTATTGATTTTCCAAATTTTCTTTCATAGCCATGTTTGAAACATGTGGGTCACCATGTGCAACAAAATTTGGGTGATTTGGAGGTGGTGGAAAAAATCACGTATGTTCAAAAACTGGCTTAAGTTAAAAACCAAATGGCCCCTTAGGAATGCGATGATTTTTTCGACCACCTCCAAATCACTCCTATTTTGGCACACATGATTTCTTGCACAAACAAAGATAGTTTTCCAAGGTTTTATAATTTTTTTGAATTTTTTATTAATTTATAATGCCCTCTAGACTCACTGGTCAAACCGTCGGTCTATACCTCAAGGGGGCATTGTCAAGTATTGATTTTCCAAATTTTCTTTCATAGACATGTTTGGAACATGTGGGTCAGCATGTGCAACAAAATTTGGGTGATTTGGAGGTGGTGGAAAAAATCACGTATATTCAAAAACTGGCTTAAGTTAGACCAAATGGCCTCTCCGGAATGCGATGATTTTTTCGACCACCTCCAAATCACCCCTATTTTGGCACAAGTGATTTCTTGCACAAACAAAGCTAGTTTTCCAAGGTTTTATATTTTTTTGAATTTTTTATTAATTTATAATGCCCTTTAGACTGACTGGTCAAACCATCGGTCTATGCCTCAAGGGGGCATTGTAAAGTATTGATTTTCCAAATTTACTTTCATGGACATGTTGGGCACATGTGGGTCACCATGTACAACAAAATTTGGGTGATTTGGAGGTGGTGGAAAAAATCACGTATGTTCAAAAACTAGCTTAAGTTAAAAGACCAAATGGCCCCTCCGGAATGCGATGATTTTTTCGACCACCTCCAAATCACTCCTATTTTGTCACACATGATTTCTTGCACAAACAAAGCTAGTTTTCCATGGTTTTACAATTTATTGAATTTTTTATTAATTTATAATGCCCTCTAGACTGACTGGTCAAACCATCGGTCTATACGTCAAGGGGGCATTGTAAAGTATTAATTTTCCAAATTTTCTTTCATGTCCATGTTTGGAACATGTGGGTCACCATCTACAACAAAATTTGGGTGATTTGGAGGTGGTGGAAAAAATCACGTATGTTCAAAAACTGGCTTAAGTTAGACCAAACGGCCCCTCCGGAATGCGATGATATTTTCGACCACCTCCAAGTCATCCCTATAATGGCACACATGATCGCTTGCACAAACAAATCTAGTTTCCATGGTTTTATATTTTTTAGAATTTTCTATTAATTTATAATGCCCTCTAGATTGACTGGCCAAACCATTGGTCTATACCTCAAGGGAGCATTGT
>NW_021269110.1:10126-10753 GCF_002162155.2 Triticum dicoccoides
TTTCGACCACCTCCAAGTCACCCCTATATTGGCACACATGATCGCTTGCACAAACAAAGCTAGTTTTCCTAGGTTTATATTTTTTTGAATTCTTTATTAATTTATAATGCCCTCTAGATTGACTGGTCAAACAATTGGTCTATACATCAAGGGGGCATTGTAAATTATTAATTTTCCAAATTTTCTTTCATAGACATGTTTGGAACATGTGGGTCACCATGTAAAAATTTTTTTTGGTGATTTGGAGGTGGTGGAAAAAATCACGTATGTTCAAAAACTGGCTTAAGTTAAAAGACCAAATGGCCCCTCCGGAATGCGATGATTTTTTCGACCACCTCCAGATCACCCCTATTTAAGCACACATGATTTATTGCACAAACAAAGCTAGTTTTCCAAGGTTTTGTAATTTTCTTAATTTTTTATGAATTTATAATGCCCTCTAGACTGACTGGTCAAACCATCGGTCTATACCTCAAGGGGGCATTGTAAAGTATTAATTTTCCAAATTTTCTTTCATAACCATGTTTGGAACATGTGGGTCACTATGTACAAATAAATTTGGGTGATTTGGAGGTGGTGGAAAAAATCACGTATGTTCGAAAACTGGCTTAAGTTAGACCAAATGGC
>NW_021269110.1:14757-15275 GCF_002162155.2 Triticum dicoccoides
CGGAATGCGATGATATTTTCGACCACCTCCAAGTCAACCCTATATTGGCACACATGATCGCTTGCACAAACAAAGCTAGTTTTCCATGGTTTATATTTTTTTTGAATTCTTTATTAATTTATAATGCCATCTAGATTGACTGGTCAAACCATTGGTCTATACATCAAGGGGGCATTGTAAAGTATTAATTTTCCAAATTTTCTTTCATAGCCATGTTTGGAACATGTGGGTCACCATGTAATACAAAATTTGGGTGATTTGGAGGTGGTGGAAAAATTCACGTATGTTGAAAAACTGGCTTAAGTTAAAAGACCAAATGGCCCCTCCGGAATGCGATGATTTTTTCGACCACCTCCAAATCACTCCTATTTTGGCACGCATGATTTCTTGCACAAACAAAGCTAGTTTTCCAAGGTTTTATAATTTTTTGAATTTTTTATTAATTTATAATGCCCTCTAGACTCATTGGTCAAACCATCGGTCTATACCTCAAGGGGGCATTGTCAAGTATTGATTTT
>NW_021269111.1:0-1439 GCF_002162155.2 Triticum dicoccoides
CCTTTAAGCACGAGTGCTCGTAACGGTGAAACCAGTCTCGCGTAAGCGTACGCGTAATGTCGGTCCGGGCCGCTTCATCTCACAATACCGCTGAACCAAAGTATGACATGCTGGTAGGCAGTATGACTTATATCGTCCACAACTCACTTGTGTTCTACTCGTGCATATAACATCAACGCATAAAACCTAGGCTCGGATGCCACTGTTGGGGAACGTAGTAATTTCAAAAAATTTCCTACGCACACGCAAGATCATGGTGATGATATAGCAACGAGGGGAGAGTGTTGTCTACGTACCCTTGTAGACCGAAGCGGAAGCGTTGACGCAACGTAGAGGAAGTAGTCGTACGTCCTCCGGTTCAACCGATCCAAGTACCGTTACTCCGGCACCTCCGAGTTCTTGACACGCGTACAACTCGATGACGCACCCTCGATCTTCGATCCAGCAGAGGCGCCGAGGGGGAGTTCCGTCAGCACGACGGCGTGGTGACGATCTTGATGTTCTCCTGTTGCAGGGCTTCGCCTAAGCACCGCTACAATATGACCAAGGTGTAATATCGTGGAGGGGGGCACCGCACACGGCTAAGGAACGATCAATGATCAACTTATGTGTTCTAGGGTGCCCCCCTACCCCCGTATATAAAGGAGGGAGGGAGGAGGTGGCCGACCCTAGGGGGGGCGCGCCATGAGGAGGGGGAAACCTACTCCAAGTAGGTTTCCCTCTCTTTTCCTTATCTTATTTGGATGGGGAAGGAAAGAGTACTAGTATTAGGAAGTAGTACTAGTAGTAGTAATAGGAAGAGGGGGAAGGAGAAAGGAAAGGGGGGGCCGGCCCCCCTCCCCAATTCGGATTGGGCTTGGGGGGCGCGCCCCCCTCCCTTGCTCCTTCTCTCTTCCTCCTACATGAGCCCAATAAGGCCCATATACCTCCCGGGGGTTTCCGGTAACCTCCCGGGGCTCCAAACTTCTCCGGAACCTTTTCGGTGTCCAAATATATCCGTCCAATATATCAATCTTTATGTCTCGACCATTTCGAGACTCCTCGTCATGTCCGTAATCATATCCGGGACTCCGAACAATCTTCGGTACATCAAAATACATAAACTCATAATATAACTGTCATCGAAACCTTAAGCGTGCGGACCCTACGGTTCGAGAACGATGTAGACATGACTGAGACACATCTCTGGTCAATAACCAATAGCGGGACCTGGATGCCCATATTGGTTCCCACATATTCTACGAAGATCTTTATCGGTCAAACCGCATAACAACATACGTTGTTCCCTTTGTCATCGGTATGTTACTTGTCCGAGATTCGATCGTCGGTATCCAATACCTAGTTCAATCTCGTTATCGACAAGTCTCTTTACTCGTTCTGTAATACTTCATCTTATAACTAACTCATTAGTTACATGCTTGCAAGGCTTAGGTGATGAG
>NW_021269112.1:0-1078 GCF_002162155.2 Triticum dicoccoides
GAAACATGTCGGATGCGATCATACCAGCACTAAAGCACCGGATCCCATCAGAACTCCGAAGTTAAGCGTGCTTGGGCGAGAGTAGTACTAGGATGGGTGACCTCCTGGGAAGTCCTCGTGTTGCATTCCTTTTATAATTATTTTTTGCGCCTTGTGACAAACATATCGCACGTGCGCGATATATATTAATCCCGTTATATTATTTTTGACGTTTGCGATATGTTTAAGCTCGATGCTCATTGCTCGCGCGTCTTGGGGCGGCTTTGTGGCGCGAAGAGCGCTTTCTGAAAGGGGTGGAAAAAACTCGTGTTGCTGCGGTATGGAGGGAGGGGTGGAAACCGTGGAAAACTCGTCTCCGTGATTGAGCGGGAGAGTAAGTAGTATAGGACATTATCCATTGTTAGGGAACGGTTGTAATGGTAGTGAGAATGTAGAATCGTCTTTGGAGCGGACCTGGGATTGACAAGCATAAGGGACGAAGACGGGGAAACATGTCGGATGCGATCATACCAGCACTAAAGCACCGGATCCCATCAAAACTCCGAAGTTAAGCGTGCTTGGGCGAGAGTAGTACTAGGATGGGTGACCTCCTGGGAAGTCCTCGTGTTGCATTCCTTTTATAATTATTTTTTGCGCCTTGTGACAAACATATCGCACGTGCGCGATATATATTAATCCCGTTATATTATTTTTGGCGTTTGCGATATGTTTAAGCTCGATGCTCATTGCTCGCGCGTCTTGGGGCGGCTTTGTGGCGCGAAGAGCGCTTTCTGAAAGGGGTGGAAAAAACTCGTGTTGCTGCGGTATGGAGGGAGGAGTGGAAACCGTGGAAAACTCGTCTCCGTGATTGAGCGGGAGAGTAAGTAGTATAGGACATTATCCATTGTTAGGGAACGGTTGTAATGGTAGTGAGAATGTAGAATCGTCTTTGGAGCGGACCTGGGAGTGGCAAGCATAAGGGACGAAGACGGGGAAACATGTCGGATGCGATCATACCAGCACTAAAGCACCGGATCCCATCAGAACTCCGAAGTTAAGCGTGCTTGGGCGAGAGTAGTACTAGGATGGGTGACCTCCT
>NW_021269113.1:0-1290 GCF_002162155.2 Triticum dicoccoides
GCACGTGCGCGATATATATTAATCCCGTTATATTATTTTTGACGTTTGCGATATGTTTAAGCTCGATGCTCATTGCTCGCGCGTCTTGGGCGGCTTTGTGGCGCGAAGAGCGCTTTCTGAAAGGGGTGGAAAAAACTCGTGTTGCTGCGGTATGGAGGGAGGGGTGGAAACCGTGGAAAACTCGTCTCCGTGATTGAGCGGGAGAGTAAGTAGTATAGGACATTATCCATTGTTAGGGAACGGTTGTAATGGTAGTGAGAATGTAGAATCGTCTTTGGAGCGGACCTGGGAGTGGCAAGCATAAGGGACGAAGACGGGGAAACATGTCGGATGCGATCATACCAGCACTAAAGCACCGGATCCCATCAAAACTCCGAAGTTAAGCGTGCTTGGGCGAGAGTAGTACTAGGATGGGTGACCTCCTGGGAAGTCCTCGTGTTGCATTCCTTTTATAATTATTTTTTGCGCCTTGTGACAAGCATATCGCACGTGCGCGATATATATTAATCCCGTTATATTATTTTTGACGTTTGCGATATGTTTAAGCTCGATGCTCATTGCTCGCGCGTCTTGGGGCGGCTTTGTGGCGCGAAGAGCGCTTTCTGAAAGGGGTGGAAAAAACTCGTGTTGCTGCGGTATGGAGGGAGGGGTGGAAACCGTGGAAAACTCGTCTCCGTGATTGAGCGGGAGAGTAAGTAGTATAGGACATTATCCATTGTTAGGGAACGGTTGTAATGGTAGCGAGAATGTAGAATCGTCTTTGGAGCGGACCTGGGAGTGGCAAGCATAAGGGACGAAGACGGGGAAACATGTCGGATGCGATCATACCAGCACTAAAGCACCGGATCCCATCTGAACTCCGAAGTTAAGCGTGCTTGGGCGAGAGTAGTACTAGGATGGGTGACCTTCTGGGAAGTCCTCGTGTTGCATTCCTTTTATAATTATTTTTTGCGCCTTGTGACAAGCATATCGCACGTGCGCGATATATATTAATCCCGTTATATTATTTTTGACGTTTGCGATATGTTTAAGCTCGATGCTCATTGCTCGCGCGTCTTGGGGCGGCTTTGTGGCGCGAAGAGCGCTTTCTGAAAGGGGTGGAAAAAACTCGTGTTGCTGCGGTATGGAGGGAGGGGTGGAAACCGTGGAAAACTCGGCTCCGTGATTGAGCGGGAGAGTAAGTAGTATAGGACATTATCCATTGTTAGGGAACGGTTGTAATGGTAGTGAGAATGTAGAATCGTCTTTGGAGCGGACCTGGGAGTGGCAAGCATAAGGGACGAAGACGGG
>NW_021269114.1:0-1129 GCF_002162155.2 Triticum dicoccoides
GATGCTCCGGTGGCATTGCTACCCTCCCAGGGCCCCCGTCACGCCTAACCCTGTAGCGTTTGACCAAGGGATCTAGCCCTTTGACTTTGCACGGACGGGATTTGACCAGTGGACCTCTCCACCCGGTTGTGTTAGGTCAGCCCATAGGAACACTTTGGAGCAACATCCGGGCCAGACCCATAGCAAGATCCCCTCCGTGTAGACCCGACGCGTTCGTTTCCCCCCTCTAGGTGCCGGCGGTGGCGCCGTCCGTGAGGGGGGCCAAACCCCAGAGACGCGTGCCGCCTCTTCGGACATGCCACCACACCACCCCGCATGTATGAGGGCCCGGTGCGACGCTCCGGTGGCATTGCTACCCCCAGGGCCCCCGTCCCGCCTAGCCCTGTAGCGTTTGACCTCGGGATCTAGCCCTTTGACTTTGCACGAACGGGCTTTGACCAGCAGACCTCCCCATCCGGTTGTGTTAGGTCAGCCCATAGGAACACTTTGGAGCAACATCCGGGCCAGACCCACAACAAGATCCCCTCCGTGTAGACCCGACGCGTCCGTTTCCCCCCTCCAAGTGCCGGCGGCGGTGCCGTCCTTGAGGGGAGGCACACCCCAGACACCAAAAATTATGAAAAAAATATTATCGTTCCTATAGCACATGTGCCCACGTTGTGCAAAAAAAACTCATGATTTTATCGCGCTCTGAGTATTTAATAATATTCACGCCGCATCGTTACCACAGAATGGCTACTACCGTGTCATCGCCGTCCGTGAGGGGGGCCACGCCCCGGAGACATGTGCCGCCTCTTCGGACATGCCACCACACCACCCCACATGTATGAGGGCCCGGTGCGATGCTCCGGTGGCATTGCTACCCTTCCAGGGGCCCCGTCATGCCTAACCCTGTAGCGTTTGACCAAGGGATCTAGCCCTTTGACTTTGCACGGACTGGATTTGACGAGTGGACCTCTCCACCCGGTTGTGTTAGGTCAGCCCATAGGAACACTTTGGAGCAACATCCGGGCCAGACCCACAGCAAGATACCCTCCGTGTAGACCCGACGCGTCCGTTTCCCCCCTCGAAGTGCCGGCGATGGCGCCATTCGTGAGGGGGGCCAAACCCCGGAGACGCGTGCCGCCTC
>NW_021269115.1:0-1330 GCF_002162155.2 Triticum dicoccoides
AATGTAAGGAATAATTCGGAATGCAAGATGATCATCCGTATGACATGGTAAATACAGAAACTGCTTCTTTATTCCATCGTCATACACACCATACAGGGTTTAGTACAAGACCAAACAAAGTACTATTACGGTGAAAGAGGATTACATCTCATCGGAGGCATTCCAAGCTCCTATACATTATTTTTCTACACCTCCGGAAAGAGTACAAACTAGGTCATATCCCACGAGTCACGCGGGACGATAGACGACACAGCTAGTGCGAACTAGTGATACTATCGCTAACTCAGACCGATCCGTAGTAGTCCTCGTAGAAGTCGCCTCCATAGCCTGGAAGCTCAACATGATCATCCGGAAACAGACGATCTCGCGGAGCTTGTGGACCATAGGGGCTAGGATGAGGTCTTGGACCAACAGACGGTGGCCTGCGGGGACCGCGAGGTGGGGTGATGCCTCCTACATCACGCCAAACCATCACGTCCGGCAGAGCAGAGCTCACAGGATAGAGATCGCGCATATCCGAATATCCAGCTTGCACCGCCGGTGCGAGTCGAGTCAAAGTGGCCCAGTGGTCAGCACGGGTATTGAAGAGCTCTAACCTTAAGGCCCGATTTTCACGGTCCTTATCCTCGAGCATCTCAGCAGTGGTGCGAGTCCGTGAATCCTCCTGAGTGGGGTCAGCATAGATAGCCTGGAGATACCCTTGTGCTCCCGGAAGTGATCCTGGCATATACCGGAAATCAGAGTCCCGAAATAAACCAGATCTGACTCGCATAATGGTCATCATAGAGTAGGCGGCGTCCTGCACAGCCATCTCAATAGTAACCCCGAGTCCATAGGAGCAGTGAAGAGGCTCGGTGGATCCAGGATAAGATGGAAATATCCTCACAGTGCAGAGATACTGGCTTTGATTAAAGTCTCGGAATTGCTCTTCGACCGTGTACTCAGGATACCAGCGGTATCCAGCCTCAGTCATTACCCTGACCAACTTGGCAGTATGGCCGGGTACATCTAGGCATCGAGTCAGGCGAACCACTTGATTGAGGTCGCGAGTGGCCATCTGAAAGCACAATCATAATGCAAAGGCATTAGAATTTCTAGCAAAATTTCGGCAGCATAACAGCTGTAAATGCTCAAAAAGGATTTTGAGACATTTGACAAAGGATTTCGTACACACTCAACATCATCATATCAAAGTTCTGAAACCATTCTAACAACATAATGTGGTAGTAGAACTGAACTAGGCTTGTATCCATCAAACTTATAAGGTACTACTGATTAGTAACACGTGATCCTGATAGAGAGAACAGATCCTAATTCCTTAACCCCCGGT
>NW_021269116.1:0-1080 GCF_002162155.2 Triticum dicoccoides
GATCACATCGACTCTGGAACCATTCCCGACGCGCATCGTCACCTCGTCCTTCGCCAGTCTTCGTTTATTCCGCAGCTCCTGCTGTGAGTTACAAATATGAGCAACGGCACCGGTATCAAATACCCAGGAGTTACTACGAGTACTGGTAAGGTACACATCAATTACATGTATATCAAATATACCTTTGGTTTTGCCGGCCTTCTTATCTGCTAAGTATTTGGGGCAGTTCCGCTTCCAGTGACCCTTCCCCTTGCAATAAAAGCACTCAGTCTCAGGCTTAGGTCCATTCTTTGACTTCTTCCCGGTAACTGGCTTACCAGGCGCGGCAACCTCCTTGCCGTCCTTCTTGAAGTTCTTCTTACCCTTGCCCTTCTTGAACTTAGTGGTCTTATTGACCATCAACACTTGATGTTCTTTCTTGATTTCAGCCTCTGCTGACTTCAGCATCGAGAATACTTCAAGAATGGTCTTTTCCATCCCCTGCATGTTGTAGTTCATCACAAAGCTCTTGTAGCTTGGTGGAAGCGACTGGAGGATTCTGTCAATGACCGCCTCATCTGGGAGGTAAATGTTCAGCCGGGTCATACGGTTGTGCAACCCAGACATCTTCAGGATGTGCTCACTGACAGAACTGTTTTCCTCCATCTTACAACTGTAGAACTTGTCGGAGACATCATATATCTCGACCCGGGCATGAGCTTGGAAAACTAGTTTCAGCTCTTCGAACATCTCATATGCTCCGTGATGCTCAAAACGCTTTTGGAGCCCCGGTTCTAAGCTGTAAAGCATGCCGCACTGAACGAGGGAGTAATCATCAGCGCGAGTTTGCCAAGCATTCATAATGTCTTGGTTCTCTGGGACGGGAGCGTCACCTAGCGGTCCTTCTAGGACATATTGTTTCCTGGCAGCTATGAGGATGATCCTCAGGTTCCGGACCCAGTCCGTATAGTTGCTGCCATCATCTTTCAGCTTGGTTTTCTCTAGGAACGCGTTGAAGTTCATGTTGACATGAGCGTTGGCCATTTGATCTACAAGACATATTTGCAAAGGTTTTAGACTAAGTTCATGATAATTAAGTTC
>NW_021269117.1:0-2052 GCF_002162155.2 Triticum dicoccoides
ATATGTTCTAAGGCGATGTACTCAAGCACCGTTTTAAGCGGTGGGAGCTGAGTAGCCGAGGACTCGCCAGAAGATGAGTGGGAAGTAACCTGATAATCGGAGTCAGACGGATTAAGAGGTTGACGAAAGCAGTCCGCTTTAGGACAAGCACTGACAAGCAAATTAGAGACCTCTGAATGGTGTTTCCGAACCGGACTATTCGGTAAACCGGCGTAGGTAACTACCTGGCCGCTGTGCCGGGTTGTGCGACGAGCTTCGTGTTGTTGGGTCTTCATAAGAAATTTAGGATCCAAATAAGCAAGAGGATGAGAAAATTTAACTTTCCGGTTTGCCTGGCGGATTTTTTGTGAAGGCAAAGTTTCTGAATCGGAAGAGAGAATAATTACCTCTGCAACATCCGCGTGGCTGGCTTCGGCATCATCCTGACAAATATCATCATCAATAAGACGCATGAAAAATAAACCAAGTGAGTCAAGTTCTACCTCAAAGTCCGGATTATCCACATCATCATCAGCGGCCGGATTAGAAGATGCAGTGGTTCTTTTCCTGTGGGTAGTCTTCTTCACAGCTTTAGTCTTTTGCCGGGTTGCTCTTTCCGGTTTGTCTGGTTTTTCTGGTTTCTCCTGCGGTAGTTTTTTGCTCCAAAACGGATCATTGCTCTGATTATGCAGACACTGATATTAAAAACAATGACCAGACATATCAATAACAGATTCAGCAAAGAGAAAAATCAAAGTCTTATAGCTGGCGGTTTGTTGGTGGCACAGAAGGGAAGCAGGCCGGTTCTAGCGCAGACGTGTTCCGGTTCATTTAGTATCTTATGCACAGCCTCTGTGATTCTTCATCGGAGAGCTGGAGTTTTGAATGTCGCAGTGGGTCATCAACACTGTCAGTATACTCGCACATCAAACCGGAGCGCTGACTAAGGGGCAGTATGCTCCATGATATCCAACAGTGAGCGAGATCAACCCCTGTTAAACTGTTGGCCATAAAGGCTATGAGCTTTGACAGCTGGGGAGCATATTTGCTTCTCTCCTGGGCAGTCAATCTTTGAGGAAAAGGGTGTGTATTGCTGAGCCGCTCCGGACGAAAGCCAGGCAAGGGATTCTCACCAGCAGGGGAGGTGTCTTTGCAGTAGAACCATGTCTGATTCCACTCCTTGGGGTGACTATCCAGCTTGGCGTGAGGGTATGTGACCTCTTTCCTTTTCTGAATCGCCATGCCACCCAACTCCGTATTAGAGCCATCAGTAAACTCAGTACGTCGGTTTAGATGGAAAAGGTCTCTAAACAATTCCACTATGGGCTCCTCTTGAAAGAACACCTCACAGAGCACTTGGAAGTGGCACATATTTGTAACAGAGTTGGGGCCAGTGTCTTGCGGATGGAGTTGGAAATCGGCTAAAACATCCCGGTAAAATTTAGAACCGGGCGGCTTAAAGCCCCGGGCTAAGTGATCTACGAAAACAACAACCTCTCCTTCTCGAGGTGTGGGAGGGCATTCTTTGCCAGGAGCCCTCCAATGGATGGTATCTTTGCTGCCTAAAGCGCCAATCAGGACTAAATCGTCCAGTTGATCCTCTGTGACGCGAGAAGGAACCCAATTGCACTCATATACTTGCTTGGCCATGATGGAATCTACAAGGTAGAAGATCCCGGTTCAAAAATGCATTTGATCAAGGTACGTTGGTATGGACACTGTTAAACCAGAGACAAAATTATCTGAACCGGAGTTTCTTGAAGCAACCAACATCTGGCGGTTCAACAAGGGGCCTAATGGCATATACCGGTTTGGAAAATTTTCTGTAAGGTTAAACTGCCTGATCTAAGCATTGAAAAGCTAAGATTGCGGATGGACAAGTACGCACAAACATGTTTCACAAGATTTCTTTACAGCATTGGATCTGAAGCAAGTTCAGAGAAGAGATAAATACTTAGAGGTTCAAAGGAGCAATACCGAACCAATGAGCAAAACATTCATATAGACCCATGGTTTGAGATGCATAAGTAAATGCGAAGGTCACACAACTATCATTCCACAGAATAAAGATTT
>NW_021269118.1:0-2685 GCF_002162155.2 Triticum dicoccoides
CCCGGCTCCCATGTTTTGGTACCTTACGTTCCGTTATATCGGCTAAGGTAGCGCTGGGAGAACCACTGCGATTGTGCCCCAGTTGAGCTGGGTGAGCACCTCAGTGGAGAAAGCTAAAACTGACCGTCATGATAGGGCGAGAGTCGGTCACTGTTTGAGAGGTTTTTTCAAGTCCCTAAAGACTTATGCCGCTTAGAGCGAAGAACCGGCTTTGTCCGGCCCAGGCATGGATAGCGCCCCGAATTCAGCCTTCCGAACACTAAGGGCTTCGCCAAAATTTAAAATTATAGAATTCTATGGCTAAGTGAGAGTGTTCAAGCACTATAAGTCCGGTTGCCTCGTTCGCTGTGTTGAGCGCCTCCCTAGAAGGACCCAAAAATGAGAACAAGAGCTCTCAAGTTTATCCCGAACACCCCAGCACTCATGGGGGCTGAAGCCAACGACTTGACATCTCTTAGATTTAATAAACGGCCGCACAAAAGGTAATATTTTAAATTAACAAGCGTTGCTTAGCGCATATGAACAAAGTTTTCAGCGCACAGGATAATAAAATGCGAGTCTACTCAAAAATTACATCTTTGGAGCATTCACCCGCAATAATGCGGGCACCCTTCAGGACACCCTTATAATACATCTCGGGCGTGCGATACTCCTTGCCCGACGCTGGCGCGTCCGTCACAAGCTTCTCGGCGTCCATCCTACCCCAGCGCACCTTAGCGCGGGCAAGGGCCCGACGGGCACCTTCAATGCAGGCGGAATCCTTGATGACGTCGACCCACGGACAGGCGTCCACCAGCGGCCGCACCAGACCGAAGTAGCTCCCAGGCATGGCCTCTTTGGCCCACAGCCGAACTATGAGGCCCTTCATGGCCTGTCCGGCCACCTTGTGGAGCTCGACCAGCTGCTTCAGCTGGTCGCTCAGGGGCACCGGATGTCCGGCCTCAGCATACTGAGACCAGAACACCTTCTCCGTCGACCTCCACTCCTCGGCTCTGTTGAAAGCGGCAGCATCAGACACGCTACAGGGCAGATCTGCGAACGCTCCTGGAGAGCTCCGAATTCGGGTAAGTAACAGGTAATTCACTTTTACAAGCTTGCTTTGCATGGAGAATGCCTTACCCGCCGCTATCTTCTTTACTGCCTCAATCTCCTGGAGGGCCTTTTGCTTCGGCCTTAGTGGCTTTGGCACTCTCAAGAGCCGACGCAAGCTCGGACTCTCGAGTCTTCGAGTCATGCTCCAAACTCTCGTGTTTTTCCACGAGAGCCTGGAGCTCTTGCCGCACCTCCGCCACCCGCGCCTCCTGCTTCTCTTGCTGCGCGTTCCGCGACCGCATTGTGTTCGGCCGCGGACACCGCCTCCTTCAGGGTCTCCACCTCGTTCGTAGCCCCTGGAGTACCCACGTTATTCTTGTCATTTTTTCTTGCAACCAAATCCTTTTCTGTAAGGTACAACTTTAATAAGGTGTTACTCACCTTCCTTGTCCTCGAGCTGCTTCTTGGCACGGCCGAGCTCGATCTCGGACCGCTCGAGGCTCTGCTTCAAGGAATTGACCTCCGCAGTCAGTGCGGCAGAGGTCAGCAGTGCAGCCTGCATTCCCACATTGACATATTTTTGTTAGACTCCTGCGTATATCTTTTTAGATCCTCGGTCCGGCTTTTCTTTCCGAACACCGAACCGAGCATCAGGGGCTACTGTCTATGCGGTACTATTTTACATATCTTAAAAATTCTTACCTCAAAGCCTGTTAGAAGGCTGGTGCAGGCTTCGGTCAGCCTGCTTTTGGCGAGCTGAACCTTCTAAATCACCGCACTCATCACAGTGCAGTGTTCCTTGTCGATGGAAGCGTCGTTGAGCGCCTCCAGCAAGTTATCCGGCGCCTCCGGTTGGATGGAGGCTGTCGGTGTCACAGTCTTGCCCTTCTTACGAAGGGGCCGCCCGCCGGACTCCGGAACCACCAAAGGTTCCGGTGCGGAGCCCGGTCCAAAGTCCCGGAGGTTGCCCTGCGGCACCTCCGGGGCCTCCTCCTCCTGGTGGGTCCCCTTCTGGGACCCCACCTCGGCATCGTCGGCGTCACGGGGGGAGGAGGCGGTCGGAAGTGAAGCGCTATTCACATCCGACGAACCCAAGGACCCGCTCGACGAAGCGGGGAGATCGTCCTTGGACAGAGTACAGGGTTGTATGCGGCATTAGAAGACGCTATGCGACAAAAAGGAAAATTATGAGTTATTCAGGAGTCCGGACACTGATGATCTCGCCAGGGGCTTGGCCCTTGAGGGCCATTCCTCGTCGCCGTCGTCGGTGTTGGTGGAACAGTTCGGGGGAAGGGTCCGTCCCTTCTTGGACCCTTCGGCCTCCCCCGTTAGGGACGCCTTCCTCTTCTTCTCTCCCCCCACTGGGGGAGAGGCCTCTTTCTTCTCCTCCTCGCCTTCGTGGGAGGAGTCCGCCTCGGAGTCATTGGACGATGAATCCGATAACACCTGGCGCCGGGAACTCCTCCGGGTTCCCGTGGCCTTCTGCTTGGCCTTCTTCTCCGGCACCACGTAAGGCGCCGGGACCAGCAGCCCTGTCAAACGGGCATCCGCTGGGTCTTCTGGAAGGGGAGCCGGACAGTTAACCTGTCCGGACGTCTTCTGCCAGGCCTGTTAAAGGTATTGGGAGTTTAGATCCCACATAGAGTCAAACTA
>NW_021269119.1:0-2685 GCF_002162155.2 Triticum dicoccoides
CCCGGCTCCCATGTTTTGGTACCTTACGTTCCGTTATATCGGCTAAGGTAGCGCTGGGAGAACCACTGCGATTGTGCCCCAGTTGAGCTGGGTGAGCACCTCAGTGGAGAAAGCTAAAACTGACCGTCATGATAGGGCGAGAGTCGGTCACTGTTTGAGAGGTTTTTTCAAGTCCCTAAAGACTTATGCCGCTTAGAGCGAAGAACCGGCTTTGTCCGGCCCAGGCATGGATAGCGCCCCGAATTCAGCCTTCCGAACACTAAGGGCTTCGCCAAAATTTAAAATTATAGAATTCTATGGCTAAGTGAGAGTGTTCAAGCACTATAAGTCCGGTTGCCTCGTTCGCTGTGTTGAGCGCCTCCCTAGAAGGACCCAAAAATGAGAACAAGAGCTCTCAAGTTTATCCCGAACACCCCAGCACTCATGGGGGCTGAAGCCAACGACTTGACATCTCTTAGATTTAATAAACGGCCGCACAAAAGGTAATATTTTAAATTAACAAGCGTTGCTTAGCGCATATGAACAAAGTTTTCAGCACACAGGATAATAAAATGCGAGTCTACTCAAAAATTACATCTTTGGAGCATTCACCCGCAATAATGCGGGCACCCTTCAGGACACCCTTATAATACATCTCGGGCGTGCGATACTCCTTGCCCGACGCTGGCGTGTCCGTCACAAGCTTCTCGGCGTCCATCCTACCCCAGCGCACCTTAGCGCGGGCAAGGGCCCGACGGGCACCTTCAATGCAGGCGGAATCCTTGATGACGTCGACCCACGGACAGGCGTCCACCAGCGGCCGCACCAGACCGAAGTAGCTCCCAGGCATGGCCTCTTTGGCCCACAGCCGAACTATGAGGCCCTTCATGGCCTGTCCGGCCACCTTGTGGAGCTCGACCAGCTGCTTCAGCTGGTCGCTCAGGGGCACCGGATGTCCGGCCTCAGCATACTGAGACCAGAACACCTTCTCCGTCGACCTCCACTCCTCGGCTCTGTTGAAAGCGGCAGCATCAGACACGCTACAGGGCAGATCTGCGAACGCTCCTGGAGAGCTCCGAATTCGGGTAAGTAACAGGTAATTCACTTTTACAAGCTTGCTTTGCATGGAGAATGCCTTACCCGCCGCTATCTTCTTTACTGCCTCAATCTCCTGGAGGGCCTTTTGCTTCGGCCTTAGTGGCTTTGGCACTCTCAAGAGCCGACGCAAGCTCGGACTCTCGAGTCTTCGAGTCATGCTCCAAACTCTCGTGTTTTTCCACGAGAGCCTGGAGCTCTTGCCGCACCTCCGCCACCCGCGCCTCCTGCTTCTCTTGCTGCGCGTTCCGCGACCGCATTGTGTTCGGCCGCGGACACCGCCTCCTTCAGGGTCTCCACCTCGTTCGTAGCCCCTGGAGTACCCACGTTATTCTTGTCATTTTTTCTTGCAACCAAATCCTTTTCTGTAAGGTACAACTTTAATAAGGTGTTACTCACCTTCCTTGTCCTCGAGCTGCTTCTTGGCACGGCCGAGCTCGATCTCGGACCGCTCGAGGCTCTGCTTCAAGGAATTGACCTCCGCAGTCAGTGCGGCAGAGGTCAGCAGTGCAGCCTGCATTCCCACATTGACATATTTTTGTTAGACTCCTGCGTATATCTTTTTAGATCCTCGGTCCGGCTTTTCTTTCCGAACACCGAACCGAGCATCAGGGGCTACTGTCTATGCGGTACTATTTTACATATCTTAAAAATTCTTACCTCAAAGCCTGTTAGAAGGCTGGTGCAGGCTTCGGTCAGCCTGCTTTTGGCGAGCTGAACCTTCTAAATCACCGCACTCATCACAGTGCAGTGTTCCTTGTCGATGGAAGCGTCGTTGAGCGCCTCCAGCAAGTTATCCGGCGCCTCCGGTTGGATGGAGGCTGTCGGTGTCACAGTCTTGCCCTTCTTACGAAGGGGCCGCCCGCCGGACTCCGGAACCACCAAAGGTTCCGGTGCGGAGCCCGGTCCAAAGTCCCGGAGGTTGCCCTGCGGCACCTCCGGGGCCTCCTCCTCCTGGTGGGTCCCCTTCTGGGACCCCACCTCGGCATCGTCGGCGTCACGGGGGGAGGAGGCGGTCGGAAGTGAAGCGCTATTCACATCCGACGAACCCAAGGACCCGCTCGACGAAGCGGGGAGATCGTCCTTGGACAGAGTACAGGGTTGTATGCGGCATTAGAAGACGCTATGCGACAAAAAGGAAAATTATGAGTTATTCAGGAGTCCGGACACTGATGATCTCGCCAGGGGCTTGGCCCTTGAGGGCCATTCCTCGTCGCCGTCGTCGGTGTTGGTGGAACAGTTCGGGGGAAGGGTCCGTCCCTTCTTGGACCCTTCGGCCTCCCCCGTTAGGGACGCCTTCCTCTTCTTCTCTCCCCCCACTGGGGGAGAGGCCTCTTTCTTCTCCTCCTCGCCTTCGTGGGAGGAGTCCGCCTCGGAGTCATTGGACGATGAATCCGATAACACCTGGCGCCGGGAACTCCTCCGGGTTCCCGTGGCCTTCTGCTTGGCCTTCTTCTCCGGCACCACGTAAGGCGCCGGGACCAGCAGCCCTGTCAAACGGGCATCCGCTGGGTCTTCTGGAAGGGGAGCCGGACAGTTAACCTGTCCGGACGTCTTCTGCCAGGCCTGTTAAAGGTATTGGGAGTTTAGATCCCACATAGAGTCAAACTA
>NW_021269120.1:0-1522 GCF_002162155.2 Triticum dicoccoides
GTCGGTCATCAACACTTGTAGTTTTGGCCGATTCTGGCCCGTTTCATTGACTATTACTCAGTTTTTGGGCCCCGGAGTGGTTTCCACAACTGACGAACCCCAGGGGCGTTTACGTGTCGGTTATCAACACTCACCATTTTGGCCAATTCTGGTACATTTCGTGCACTATTACTCACCGTTTTGGGGTCCTAGAGCGATTTCCACGATTGACGATCCCTGGGGTGCATTTATGTGTCGGTCATCAACACTCACAGTTTTGGCCCACTCTGCCCCGTTTCATGGACTATTACTCATTGTTTTGGGGTCCCGGAGTGATTTCCACGATTGACGCACCCCGGGGTACGTTTACGTGTTGTGCACCAGCAATCTTAGTTTTGTTCGATTTTGGGCTCTTCCATGGACTATTACTCACAATTTTGGGGACCCAGAGCTATTTCCATGATTTACGATCCCCATGGTGCGTTTACGTGTCCGTCATCAACAGTCGTAATTTTGGCCGATTCTGGCCCGTTTCGTGGACTATTACTAACCGTTTCCGGGTCCGAAAGCGATTTCCATGGTTGTTGAACCCTAAGGTGCGCTTACGTGTCGGTCATTAACAATCGCAGTTTGGGCTGATTCTGGGCCGATTCTTGGACTATTACTCACCATTTTGGGGTCCCAAAGCGATTTGCATAGTTGTTAAACCCCCAAGGTGCGCTTACGTGTCGGTCATCAACACTCGCAGTTTTGGCCGATTTTGGCCCGTCTCTTGGACTATTACTCATTGTTTTAGGGTCCCTGAGTGATTTCTACGATGGACGAACCCTGGGTTGCGTTTGCGCGTCGGTCATCAACACTTGTAGTTTTGGCCGATTCTGGCCCGTTTCATTGACTATTACTCAGTTTTTGGGCCCCGGAGTGGTTTCCACAACTGACGAACCCCAGGGGCGTTTACGTGTCGGTTATCAACACTCACCATTTTGGCCAATTCTGGTACATTTCGTGCACTATTACTCACCGTTTTGGGGTCCTAGAGCGATTTCCACGATTGACGATCCCTGGGGTGCATTTATGTGTCCGTCATCAACACTCACAGTTTTGGCCTACTCTGCCCCGTTTCATGGACTATTACTCATTGTTTTGGGGTCCCGGAGTGATTTCCACGATTGACGCACCCCGGGGTACGTTTACGTGTTGTGCACCAGCAATCTTAGTTTTGTTCGATTTTGGGCTCTTCCATGGACTATTACTCACAATTTTGGGGACCCAGAGCTATTTCCATGATTTACGATCCCCATGGTGCGTTTACGTGTCCGTCGTCAACAGTCGTAATTTTGGCCGATTCTGGCCCGTTTCGTGGACTATTACTAACCGTTTCCGGGTCCGAAAGCGATTTCCATGGTTGTTGAACCCTAAGGTGCGCTTACGTGTCGGTCATTAACAATCGCAGTTTGGGCTGATTCTGGGCCGATTCTTGGACTATTACTCACCATTTTGGGGTCCCAAAGCGATTTGCATAGTTGTTAAACCCCCAAGGTGC
>NW_021269121.1:0-1289 GCF_002162155.2 Triticum dicoccoides
ACAGGAAATAAAACGACGTGTTGGCCACGAGGAGAACAAGCGCACGGTGCACATTCCAAGAGTTGATATGATTGTTCCTTCAACTACTAGGCATACTATGACAACCACATCCGTTGTTGTCAGGACTACATCACCTCCACCATGTGACACATCGCCCCCGAGAGTGGCTACATCATCTGAGTTGATCATAAGAGGTAATGACAAAGGTACTGATCTTCCATCTCTACATGAGAATGATGAATGCCTTGTCAATTTGAATGCACCATCTGATGAGCTACCCACTACTTTGATCACACCACCTATTTTAGAGGACTACGTTGATAATTTGACTTTGCCATGTGATCAAACAACTGAAATACCAACAATTTTGAGTGCACCCATTGAATTAACTATTGATGCAGAAGAACCAATGTTTAATCATTTTGATATGACCTCTAATCTTTGTGATGATTCTGTGTTGAATGACTTATTGCATGTTTGCTTATTTAAGCATGTTGTAGCATGTAAATTTGATGCAAGTAAGGTTTATTCACCAATGTTGGGATGGTTTAATGATGAACATTGTCAATCTTTTGAAATGAATAAGAGCTTCACTTATATGTGCAAACTGAGTTGCAATATTTTCATGCCTTTTACTTCTTGTGCTAATTTTTTTGGCTTTAGATTTTATGAACTATGCAAGTTACTCATCTATTCATGTGTCATATATGCAAAAATCAAAGGAAGTAAAAATGGATGACATATACATATACAACATGTACACCTTGTCTCTTTTGTTAGCCACATTTCGGATTAAGCAACGCCGAGGACGGCTTTATTTTCAAGAAGGGTAGGATGATGAGGACATGACTACCTTGGATATGATCAAAAATATTGTATATATGCATATTTGTCAGGTGATTTCTAGTGCAAACTATTCAATAATCTATTTGTGTTATCCAGAACAAAAATACTTCACACACTTTTGTGTTTTGTCTAATTGCAGGTGTATGGGACATTTGTACAATCCACATATGAAGATAAGGAAGAAAGAGATGTTTATTTGCTGTCCAAAAAGTTCTCTCACGTCACTTTTGGCCCAAGAGAAGATAGAGTCCAAGTCTCTCACGTTCTGGATTCAGATTCGGACTGCACAGACATACCTGACTCAAAACGCACACAAGTTTTTTATACGGACTCCGAATTGGGTGATTCTTTTTCTGTTGGAAACTAGATTTCGTGCACTTTCCAACCCAATTGGAATCATCTTCAAATTCGTCCGGAGCGTTGAGTTGTGGACGAAACAATCT
>NW_021269122.1:0-854 GCF_002162155.2 Triticum dicoccoides
TGGTGCGTTTACGTTTCGGTCATCAACACTCACAATTTTGGCTGATTCTGGTCCGTTTCGTGCACTATTACTCGCCGCTTTGGGGTCCCAGAGCGATTTCCATGGTTGTTGAACTCCAAGGTGCACTTACGTGTCTGTCATCAACATTCATAGTTTTTGCCAATTCTGGCCCGTTTCTTGGACTATTACTCTGTTTTGGCGTCCCGGTGTGATTTCCATGATTGACGAACACTGGGGTGCGTTTATGTGTCGGTTAGCAACACTCGCATTTTGGGCCGCTTCTGGCCCGTTTCGTCGACTATTACTCACCGTTTTGGGGCCCCAAAGCGATTTCCATGGTTGTTGAACCCCATGGTGCGCTTACGTGTCGATCATCAACAATCGCAGTTTGGGCCGATTTTGGCCCGTTTCTTGAGCTATTAGTTAGTTTTGGGCGTCCCGCAGTGATTTCCACGATTGACGAACTGCGTGGTGCGTTTACATGTCAGTCATGCATCAACACACAATTTTGGTCGACTCTGGTCCATTTCGTGCACGATTATTCACCATTTTGGCGTCCCAGAGCGATTTCCATGATTGAAAATTCCCGGGGTGCGTTTGCGTGTCTGTCCTCAACACTCACAGTTTGGGCCAATTCTGACGCGATTCGAGGACTATTACTCAACATTTAGGGGTCCCGAAGCAATTTCCATAGTTGTTGAACCCCAAAATGCATTTACGTGCCGGTCATGAACACTCACAGTTGTGGCCGATTCTGGCCCGTTTCGTGGACTATTACTCACTGTTTGGGGTCCCGGTGTGACTTGCGCAATTAACAAACCCCGGGGTGCGTTTACGTGTCGATCATCAACACT
>NW_021269123.1:0-1311 GCF_002162155.2 Triticum dicoccoides
TTAGGGTTAGTTCATCATATCCGAACCAATCTGAGCCTTGCATAATCTTTTTAGGGTTTTGCTTTGTTGAATTTGCGGTTGCATCGTCGTGTCTAGTTGCTGGTCTTAGAGTCTAGTCTTTTAGAGTTTCGAGTTCTGGTCATAAGTTGTCACGCCGCCGCCGCACCATCATCATCGCCCCTGCCATCTACCACCACCGCTTATCCGCCACCGCTCCGAATCCGTATCCATATACCACCACCAATCCGTGTCCATATACCACCACCGATCCATATCCATATACTACCACCGCTACCACCACCGCTGCCATATACCACCACCATATATCCACCACCAATCCGAGTTCTTTGCTTATTAGGTTTGTTTTCGGGATCCATCTAGATTCCGATTCGTGTTTCCTTGCCGGAGTAGGTTTCGGAAAAAAAAAGAAGAGTCGGGTAGCCACGCTCCGTTTAGGCCCAAAATTTTTCGAAAACACATTTTTCGAAAATATTTCTGGCTATCCTATTTTTAGGTGTTTCTGAGTGTTTTGAGACAGGTGCCATTATAGGAAGTTTTTTTTGACCCGTTTCCAGTTTTTGGGTCCGGGCAGCCGAAAAAAAAAAAATTTGGTCGAAAAAATTTCGTGCCCATCCTGTCAGTTTGAGCTAGGAAGAGTTTTGAGACACTCGCCATTATAGTGATTTTTCACAAAAAAAAAAAGCAGCGCAAAAAAAATATAAAAAAAGAGAGCGCAAAAAAAAAAGAAGAAAAGAGCGAAAAAAAAACATTCAGAGTGTGCTTTTCCCTTATTTACGTGCCGCGCCGTGATTTTGTTAGTGTTCTAGGCTCGCGTCTCTAGCACAGTCTAGCCTAGGACCAGCACAGTACCGTCGTTGAGCGTTTATTCAACTTTGCATCTCTGAATTGATTATTGCTGACCCTTTTTGCTACCATATTATAAGCCTTCCCAGCTCCACATACATCTACGTCGTGCGTTTGACTCTCCCTGGTAATCGCTCTATCCAAGCTTTGAGAGTTTTTGACTACAACGGTTGCCGATCACCGCCTGCTGCTGGGTAAGAACTGGTAAGAATTTGAGATTTGCTTGACGGATTTGTGACACCCACCACCACCACTTGTTCGTAGTCTGTAGGATCACATTCTTGTGTGTTTCTATTGCTGCTAACCATGCCAGGATCACAAGCCGACGAGATTGACTGGGAGAATTTATCGAACAAGGAGCTTCATGATAAGTTTCAGCAAATGATGACTGAACAGGTGCAAGATGTGCTGAACAATTTTGAAGAGGCCATGGAGAAGATCACTGGC
>NW_021269124.1:0-994 GCF_002162155.2 Triticum dicoccoides
TATATAATGTATATGTGTATGTATGTGGCTATGTGTATGTAATGTTCAAAAATTGTTCAGAGCATGTTTTTGTTCATATATGTATTTATTGTTCATATGTGTATTAATGTTTTCATATATGCAAAAGATAGATTTTTAGAAAAGTTAGTTTTTTTTCTGTTCATAGATTTTTTTGGTGATATTAATTATTGTAGAATATGCAAATGTTTGTATATTCATATGAACAATGCATTAGGCAAAACCTTTGTTTTTTTTTCGAAATTTTCTATTTGAACATTTTTTTAAAACAAGCAATACTAAAAGAATGAGAGGAAAAAGGAAAATAAGAAGAGGAAGAAAGGAGAAAAAGAGGAGAGGAAGAAGAGGAGAAATAAATAAGAAGAGGAAAAAAGAAGAAAAAGAAGAGGAGAAGAAGAAAGGAATAGAGGAGAAAGAAGAAATTCTAGAGGAGAAAGAAGAAATTCTATTTTTTCTTCTTTCTCCTCTATTCCTTTTTCTTCTCCTCTTTTTTTTCTTCTTTTTTTCTTCTTCTTCCTTCTTCCTTCTTTCTCTTTTCTTCCTTTTCCTTAATTATTTTCCTTTCTCGAGGGAGAAGAAGAAAAAGAAGAGGAGAAGAAGAAAGAAAAGAATAGAGGAGAAACAAGAAACTTCAACACGAGCTAGGGGGTGGTACCGATACCCCCTCCCCGATAACTCTCGAGGACACCCAAACCCTAGAGAGAAAACGATGTTGGTCTCCTACCCCCTCCCGCCGCGCCCCTTACCCGACAAATTAACTCTCTCGAGGCCACCCAAATTTATCAAGCTAAAAGAGCGTTGTCGTCGAGGCGACCCCAAACCCTTGAAGCGTTGTGTCGAGGCGACCCCAAACCCTAGAGAAGCAGCGTCGAGGCCACTAACATGATTCCTTATTGTGATTAGCTAGCTAGTTCTACGTTTGCCACTAATATATATATATATATATATATATATATATATATATATATATATATAT
>NW_021269125.1:0-1552 GCF_002162155.2 Triticum dicoccoides
TTTACGTGTCGGTCATCACTAATCCTAGGTTTGTCCGATTCTGGGCTCTTTCATGGACTATTACTTACCGTTTTGGGGTCCCAAAATGCTTTCCATGGTTGTCGAACCCCAAGGTGTGCTATGTGTGGGTTTTCAAAACTCGTTGTTTGGGTCGATTCTGGCCCGTTTCTTGGACTATACTTAGTTTTGGGGTCCCGAAGTGATTTCCATTATTGACCAATCTCGGGGTGCGATTACGTGTGGTCATCAACACTCTCAATTTCGGCCAATTCTGGTCCGTTTCGTGCACTATTACTCACTGTTTTGGGTCCTAGAGCGATTTCCATGATTAACGATCCCAGGAGTGCATTTACGTGTCCGTCATCAACACTCATAGTTTTGGCCAATTCTGACCCGTTTCGTGGACTATTACTCACCGTTTTGGGGCCCCGAAGCGATTTCCACAGTCGTTCAACCCCAAGGTGCGCTTACATGTCGGTCGTCAACACTCACAGTTTTGCTCGATTCTGACCCGTTTCGTGGACTATTACTCACTATTTTGGGGTCCTGGAGTGATTTCCACGATTAACGAACCCCTGAGTGAGTTTACGTGTCGGTCATCAATAATCCTAGGTTTGTCCGATTCTGGGCTCTTTCATGGACTATTACTCACCGTTTTGGGGTAGCAAAACGCTTTCCATGGTTGTTGAACCCCAAGGTGTGCTATGTGTGGGTGTTCAAAACTCGTAGTTTGGGTCGATTCTGGCCCGTTTTTTGGACTATACTTAGTTTTGGGGTCCCGAAGTGATTTCCACGATTTGCAAATCTCGGGGTGCGTTTGTGTGTGGTCATCAACAATCTCAATTTCGGCCAAATCTGGTCAGTTTCGTGCACTATAACTCACCGTTTTGGGTCCCAGAGCCATTTCCATGATTGACGATCCTAGGAGTGCATTAACGTGTCCATCGTCAACACTCACAGTTTTGGCCAATTCTGACCTGTTTCGTGGACTATTACTCACCGTTTTGGGGTCCCGAAGCGATTTCCACAGTCGTTCAACCCCAAGGTGTGCATACGTGTCGGTCGTCAACACTCGCAGTTTTGGCCGATTCTGACCCGATTCGTGGACTATTACTCGCTCTTTTGGGGTCCTGGAGTGATTTCCACGATTAACGAACCCCCGAGTGCGTTTACGTGTCGGTCATCACTAATCCTAGGTTTGTCCGATTCTGGGCTCTTTCATGGACTATTACTTACCGTTTTGGGGTCCCAAAATGCTTTCCATGGTTGTCGAACCCCAAGGTGTGCTATGTGTGGGTTTTCAAAACTCGTTGTTTGGGTCGATTCTGGCCCGTTTCTTGGACTATACTTAGTTTTGGGGTCCCGAAGTGATTTCCATTATTGACCAATCTCGGGGTGCGATTACGTGTGGTCATCAACACTCTCAATTTCGGCCAATTCTGGTCCGTTTCGTGCACTATTACTCACTGTTTTGGGTCCTAGAGCGATTTCCATGATTAACGATCCCAGGAGTGCATTTACGTGTCCGTCATCAACACTCATAGTTTTGGCC
>NW_021269126.1:0-1007 GCF_002162155.2 Triticum dicoccoides
ATGTGATTGATGTGTACCTTACCAGTACTCGTAGTAACTCCTGGGTATTTGATACCGGTGCCGTTGCTCATATTTGTAACTCACAGCAGGAGCTGCGGAATAAACGGAGACTGGCGAAGGACGAGGTGACGATGCGCGTCGGGAATGGTTCCAGAGTCGATGTGATCGCCGTCGGCACGCTGCCTCTACATTTACCTACGGGATTAGTTTTGAACCTTAATAATTGTTATTTAGTGCCAAGTTTGAG
This sequence comes from Triticum dicoccoides, assembly GCF_002162155.2. Taxonomy (NCBI): domain Eukaryota; kingdom Viridiplantae; phylum Streptophyta; class Magnoliopsida; order Poales; family Poaceae; genus Triticum; species Triticum dicoccoides. The sequence continues at coordinate 248 of NW_021269126.1, forward strand.
CATGAACATTGTATTTGGATCTCGTTTAATACGAGATGGCTACTCATTTAAGTCTGAGAATAATGGTTGTTCGATTTATATGAGAGATATGTTTTATGGTCATGCTCCGATGGTCAATGGTTTATTCTTAATGAATCTCGAGCGTAATATTACACATGTTCATAGTGTAGATGCCAAAAGATTTAAAGTTGATAATGATAGTCCCACATACTTGTGGCACTGCCGCCTTGGTCACATTGGTGTCAAGCGCATGAAGAAGCTCCATGCCGATGGACTTTTAGAGTCTCTTGATTATGAATCGTTTGACACGTGCGAACCATGCCTCTTGGGTAAAATGACCAAGACTCCGTTCTCCGGAACAATGGAGCGAGCAACCAACTTGTTGGAAATCATACATACCGATGTGTGCGGTCCAATGAGCGTTGAGGCTTGCGGAGGATATCGTTATGTTCTCACTCTCACAGATGACTTGAGTAGATATGGGTATGTCTACTTAATAAAACACAAGTCTGAGACCTTTGAAAAGTTCAAGGAATTTCAGAATGAGGTAGAGAATCAACGTGACCGAAAGATAAAATTCTTACGATCAGATCGTGGAGGAGAATACTTAAGTCACGAATTTGGTACACACTTAAGGAAATGTGGAATCATTTCACAGCTCACGCCGCCTGGAACACCTCAGCGAAACGGTGTGTCCGAACGTCGTAATCGCACCCTATTGGATATGGTGCGGTCTATGATGTCTCTTACCGATTTACCG
>NW_021269127.1:0-1343 GCF_002162155.2 Triticum dicoccoides
TTGACGGTATGCTAGCCCCCGGAGGCCGCCGGCCACAGTCGTAGACGTGCGAAGAGCAATCCGCGTAGAGGGAAGTGTTCAGATACTTGTCCATCACAAAAAAATTATGAAAAATTACCATCAGTCCTATAGCACATGTGCCCACGTTGTGTAAAAAACTCATGATTTTATCGCGCTCCAAGTATTTAATAATATTCACGCTGCATCGTTACCGCAGGACGTGTACTACCGTTTCATTGACGTCCGTGAGGGGGGGCCACAACCCGGAGACGCGTGCCGCCTCTTCGGACAGGCCACAACACCACCCCACATGTATGAGGGCCCGGTACGATGCTCCGGTGGCATTGCTACCCCCCCCAGGGCCCCCATCCCGGCTAACCCTGTAGCATTTGACCACGGGATCTAGCCCTTGGACTTTGCACGGACGGGCTTTGACCAGTGGACCTCTCCACCCGGTTGTGTTAGGTCGGCCCAGAGGAACACTTTGGAGCAACATCCAGGCCAAACCCACAGCTACATCCACTCTGTGTAGACCCGACGCGTCCGTTTCCCCCCTACAGGTGCCGGCGGCGGCGGCGGCCGTGAGGGGGGGGGGGCACACCCCGGAGACGCGTGCTGGGTGTTTGCAACCGCCTCAACACTTCTAGATTTGTGAGAGGCCGCCTACGCAAGATTTGACGGTATGCTAGCCCCCGGAGGCCGCCGGCCACAGTCGTAGACGTGCGAAGAGCAATCCGCGTAGAGGGAAGTGTTCAGATACTTGTCCATCACAAAAAAATTATGAAAAATTACCATCAGTCCTATAGCACATTGCCCACGTTGTGTAAAAAACTCATGATTTTATCGCGCTCCAAGTATTTAATAATATTCACGCTGCATCATTACCGCAGAACGTCTAGTACCGTTTCATTGCCGTCCGTGAGGGGGGCCACAACCCGGAGACGCGTGCCGCCTCTTCGGACATGCCACAACACCACCGCGCATGTATGAGGGCCCGGTACGACGCTCCGGTGGCATTGCTACCCCCCAGGGCCCCCGTCCCGGCTAACCCTGTAGCGTTTGACCACGGGATCTAGCCCTTTGACTTTGCACGGACGTGCTTTGACCAGTGGACCTCTCCACCCGGTTGTGTTAGGTCGGCCCAGAGGAACACTTTGGAGCAACATCCGGGCCAAACCCACAGATACATCCACTCCGTGTAGACCCGACGCGTCCGTTTCCCCCCTCCAGGTGCCGGCGGCGGCGGCGTCCGTGAGGGGGGGGCAAACCCCGGAGACGCGTGCTGGGCGTTTGCAACCGCCTCAACACTTCTAGATTTGTGAGAGGCCGCCTACGCAAGATTT
>NW_021269128.1:0-1761 GCF_002162155.2 Triticum dicoccoides
TACATATGTGTAGTAATTAATTTGTTCATATTATGTTAGATTTTTTTCTGTTAATAGATTTTTTTGGTGATATTATTATTGAATATGCATGTTTGGTGATATTATTGTTAATAGATTTTTTTGGTGATATTTAGATTGTGTAATTAATTTTGTTCATAGAATTTTAATGATTTTTTGTTCATAGTATTTAGAAAAAGGAAAAAAATAAGAAGTAGTTTATATATAGTTGAACTAGCTAGTTGATTTAATAAACTAATTTATTTTACTATATATAGAAGTAGTTTGTTTTTAGTAAGTACTACTTATTTATTTATAGTAAGTGCTTAGTAGTTGAACTAGATAGTTGATTTAATTAATAAAACTACTTTTATTTAACTATATATGGAAGTAGTTCCCGCGTCGACGTCGGCGATGCCTATCCCGCATCCTCGTCGTCGTCGACTCGGCGGTGGAGGCCTGCTTGATCAGGGCCATGTTCGGGACTGGGCTCCGCCGGGTTGGTATTGGGAGGTGCTACCTTCCGGGGGACGTAGGTTGGTGAGGAGGCAGCCCATTGTTGACCCGATCCTTGTTTGGTGGCGGTCGCGTGGGCCAGTGACGATGGTGAGGCATCCGGACACCGCGGAGGTGGTACGTCACCGTGTCAGCGAGGAGGACGAGCACGTCCGTCGCTACATGGTTGCATTGGAGGGGAGGTTCGACAATACCTGGCAGGTTCTTCAGGGATCTCACTGGAGCTATGATACTATGATGGTTCCTTATCTTTGGGTGTCCACCGCCCGCGTCGATACCCGTCGGGCGCTACGGTTCTAGTTGTATTAGTGATAATATTCGACGATGTACGGACACCAAGAGATGATGTACTTTTGCTTATAATTATTGAATGCATGCTAATTTGAATACTATACTTTATTTTATGATTTGCTTTTGCTTATTTTATGATTTGGTTTTGCTTATTGAATGCTCATATTGGATAAGTTCTCCTTCATTCTCGTGTGCTAGACAATTTGGTATAATAATGCATTCGGGAATGAAAAAGGAGCTACGTACATCGATCATCGATAGTCAACCCGTGATTAATAATAATTATCTAGTTTAATATTTGAATTATGAACGTAGGCCGGAAATGTCGTACTCATCGGACAACGAAAACCGCCCGGGGGAGTGCGACTGGTGCCACGACGACCGAGGTATCTGCCATAGGTTCATTGAGCTGGACGAAGATCGGCGCTTCAGCATTAAGCTCGAGGAGACCTGCGATGTTCATACAGTACGCAACGACGACAATAGTTTTTTTCGTAATTAAGCACGACTTCAACTATTTTAACGTGTATTTTTCATCTTTTCCAATTCGACTAGCTTATCGCATGCTTTGCAAGACGCTATGTCTTGAAGAGGATGGGTTTTGAAGACCATGAAAGTTTTGAAACCAAAAAAATTATCCTAAGTACCCATCATGGTGTGAATTTTCAAGTAAAGCTGTACAATGCTCAGAGTGTAACCCATTTTTGTTGCAAAAAGTTGGGATGCATTTTGCAAGATGTATGGTCTTGATGAGGGTATGCTTGTCACCATGGATCTTGGTGATCCTACAATCGAGCAAGAGACACCTTCGATTTGGGTCCTTGTGGATACACCTCCCGTTCTTCCCTCATGTGAGCTAAACATAGTTATTAAGTAATTTATATTGTTTATTTCAAAATATATAGTTGACAACTTATCTCCATTGACAGCTTATTTTCATTCTTCAAAGAATGTGCG
>NW_021269129.1:0-1383 GCF_002162155.2 Triticum dicoccoides
GAGCTCGACTCCGGCGAGTACAGCGCACCCCGTCCGCTCCTTCCTGCTCCGTTGGATGCGGAAGAGCACGGGCTACGCCCCGGTGGTCTCCGCGAGTCCAGCCGCCGCCTGTAGCTCAAGTCCGGCGAGCTCCCGCCGCAGTTTTGGTCGTCGCCGGCCGAACTCCGGCGAAGTCGACGTGGCTTAGTTAATTAGTCACTAACCCCCCCACCTACTGACGCTGACAAGTGGGCCCCAGGGCTTAGTCAAAGCTAACCAGCCCGGGTCAACGCGGGATTAGTCCCTGTGTCACTGACCAGTGGGCCCCACTGGTCAGGTTTGACCCGGACCAGCCCCTGTTGACTATGCTGAGGTCAGCATGACCTAGTGCTGACGCAATAATTCCTTTCTGGAATTTAAGTAAATCTAAAATGATTTATTAATTTCAGAAAATGCCTAAAACTTCAAAAAAATCATAGAAAATTAACCGTAACTCCAAATTAAATAATTTATATATGAAAAATTATCAGAAAAATTCAAGGAATCCATCTGTACCATTCTCATGCATGTTAGAACAACTTATCACTACTGTTTAGAGCAAATGAAGTGAATGGCATTTAAATAATCATATATGGAGTTTGAATTTGAATCTTGTATTCAAACCAACTTCATTTAATCTGGTTTTAGGGGCATTAGCCCAAAACACATTCATTTTGCCATGTCATGATCATGCATCATATTGTGCATTGCATTGATTGTGTTCCCTTCTGTGTTGCCGGTATTTGTCCCCTCTCGATAGACGTGATACCGATGATGTGATCGTTGACACTGATGAAGACTCAATGTTATCTTCAGAAGTGCCAGGCAAGCAAAACCCCCTTGTTCATTCCGATACAATCCTACTCTCTCGCTCCTGCTCTCTTTTACTGCATTAGGACAACACCGATTCATCTGTTACTTGCTGCGGTAGCTGAACCCCTTTATCCTCTGCATGACCTGTCATTCCACAGTAAATAGATGAGACCCACTAGCATGAGTAGGAGTTGTTTGAGCCCTGATGTGCCTACTCATTCATGCTTGTTTGTCATGCCTGCTACTGCTTAGAGTTGAGTCAGGTCTGATTCATCGGGGATGAATCAGGGGTGTGTGAACATGTCCTACTGTGTGTGAGCTAAGTGTGTGAACACGATTTGGTAAAGGTAGCGGTGAGAGGCCATGTAGGAGTACATGGTGGGTTGTCTCATTGCAGCCGTCCTCAGGAACTGAGTTCTGTGTTTGTGATCCATGATTCAGCTACTACCACGCATTGGGCCCGAAACCAATGGACCCTCTCGGCTTCTTAATCACCCTTGTCCTCTGTCCAGGAGTTGCAAGTAGTTTCTGGTGTTTGTAGTATGCTGGAGG
>NW_021269130.1:0-833 GCF_002162155.2 Triticum dicoccoides
AAGGGGAGGATGATGAGGACATCAATACAATTGTTACACCCACAGCCCCTGCTGCTATACATACTGGACCAATTACTAGAGCTCGTGCACGCCAACTAAATTACCAGGTACTTTCGTTTCTTGGTAATGATTCTAATGTTCATGAGAATATGATGCTGCCTAAATTGGATACATTTGTTTTGCTTACAAATGAAGGGCCTAGCTTGGAGAAGGATGAACATTGGAGCAAGAACAAGCATGGAGATGATGGCATGCGCAAGGGAAACAAGAACGGAGTTACAAGTGATGATTTCAGGACTTTGAAGCCACCATAATGGGTGCATGAAGCCTTGGACGAAATATACAAGACGCCACTTCATAAATTTCGTCCCGAGGCTATTTTAGGTGCTGCGTCACCTTATTATTGGGCCAGGCCCATGTAATTTCGAAACACATCAGTATAGGCTATTTTTAGAGTCCGTATGTGTGGGGAAACAAGAGATAGGGTTGATTTCGGACCCCTCCACCAAGGGCCACGAAATTCCCCCCTCTTCCTCCATATATACAGCCCTTAGGGCATCGTTTAGACTTTGGGATTTGTTTAGTTAAAAGTTAGCCATTGCAACTTCGTGTACTTCGTTTGTGTCCAACGACCAGACCAAGACCGCTTACGGATCCCCGCCTTTATCAATACTTCATATATACTCGCAATATTCAGATTGCTTTTATCATATTCTTGCTTGTTCTTCGATTGCTTGCAGGAATAGACCTTCGTGGTCAGGTTGATTGTGCTCCAGCGTGGTCAATAACCTCTCGGAGTTGGTTTAGCGATTGCTAAGGCGCAACGTCGTGCA
>NW_021269131.1:0-2575 GCF_002162155.2 Triticum dicoccoides
GATTTTAGCAAATCTGTTTGCTATGCTTTTGTGTGCAAAGAGGCATTATTTTCATTCGAGGACGTGCCTTCCTCTTTGCCCCCTGCTGTCGCTAACATTTTGCAGGAGTTCGCTGACGTCTTTCCACACGATGTGCCGCCGGGATTACCACCTATTCGAGGGATTGAGCATCAAATTGACTTAATTCCCGGTGCTTCGCTACCCAACCGTGCACCATACCGTACCAATCCAGAGGAGACGAAGGAGATTATGCGTCAAGTACAAGAACTGCTCGACAAAGGTTATATACGTGAATCCCTTAGTCCTTGTGCTGTTCCTATCATTTTAGTGCCGAAAAAGGATGGTACGTCGCGTATGTGCGTTGATTGTAGAGGCATTAATAATATTACTATTCGTTATCGTCATCCTATTCCTAGGCTAGATGATATGCTTGATGAATTGAGTGGCTCTACAATATTCTCCAAAGTTGATATGCGTAGTGGATACCATCAAATTCGTATGAAATTGGGTGATGAATGGAAAACAGCATTTAAAACTAAGTTTGGATTATATGAGTGGTTAGTCATGCCTTTTGGGTTAACTAATGCACCTAGTACTTTCATGAGGTTAATGAACGAAGTTTTACGTGCTTTCATTGGACGATTTGTGGTAGTTTACTTTGATGACATATTGATTTATAGCAAATCTTTGGAGGAACATTTGGAACATTTACGTGCTGTTTTTATTGCTCTATGTGATGCACGTTTGTTTGGAAACCTTGGAAAGTGCACCTTTTGCACCGACCGAGTATCTTTTCTTGGCTATGTTGTTACTCCACAGGGAATTGAAGTTGATAAAGCCAAGATTGAAGCTATTGAGAGTTGGCCGTAGCCCAAAACGGTCACACAAGTGAGGAGTTTCCTTGGCCTCGCTGGTTTCTATAGGCGTTTTGTGAGAGATTTCAGCACCATTGCTGCACCTCTCAACGAGCTTACAAAGAAGGATGTGCCTTTTGTTTGGGGTACCGCACAGGAAGAAGCCTTCACGGTATTGAAAGATAAGTTGACACATGCTCCTTTACTCCAACTTCCTAATTTCAATAAGACTTTCGAGCTTGAATGTGATGCTAGTGGAATTGGATTAGGAGGTGTGTTCTTACAAGATGGAAAACCTGTTGCATACTTTTCTGAAAATTGAGTGGGCCTAGTCTGAACTATTCTACTTATGATAAAGAATTATATGCTCTTGTTCGGACCTTAGAAAAATGGCAACAATATTTATGGCCCAAGGAATTTGTTATACATTTTGATCATGAATCTTTGAAACACATTAAAAGTCAAGCAAAACTGAACCGTAGACATGCTAAATGGGTTGAATTCATTGAGACTTTCGTTATGTCATTAAACACAAGAAGGGTAAAGAAAATGTTATTGCTGATGCCTTGTCTCGTTGTTATACTATGCTTTCACAACTTGACTTTAAAATATTTGGTTTGGAGACCATCAAAGATCAATATGTTCATGATGCTGAATTTAAAGATGTATTGCAGAATTGTAAGGAAGGGAGAACTTGGAACAAGTTCGTTCTTAACGATGGATTTGTGTTTCGTGCTAACAAGCTATGCATTCCAGCTAGCTCCGTTCGTCTTTTGTTGTTGCAGGAGGCGCATGGAGGAGGATTAATGGGACACTTTGGCGTCAAGAAGACGGAGGATATACTTGCTACACATTTCTTTTGGCCAAAGATGAGGAGGGATGTTGAGCGTTTTGTTGCTCGCTGCACTACATGTCAAAGAGCTAAGTCACGACTCAATCCTCATGGTTTATATATGCCTTTGCCTGTGCCTAGTGTTCCTTGGGAGGATATATCTATGGACTTTGTTTTAGGTTTACCTCGAACAAAGAAGGGGAGGGATAGCATATTTGTTGTCGTGGATAGGTTCTCGAAAATGGCACACTTTATACCATGTCATAAAAGCGATGATGCTGTTAATGTTGCTGATTTGTTCTTTCGTGAAATTATTCGCTTACATGGTGTGTGATGAGGACATCAATACAATTGTTACACCCACAACCCCTGCTGCTATACATACTGTACCAATTACTAGAGCTCGTGCACGCCAATTAAATTACGAGGTACTTTCGTTTCTTGGTAATGATTCTAATGTTCATGAGAATATGATGCTGCCTAAATTGGATACATTTGTTTTGCTTACAAATGAAGGGCCTAGCTTGGAGAAGGATGAACATTGGAGCAAGAACAAGCATGGAGATGATGGCATGCGCAAGGGAAACAAGAACGGAGTTACAAGTGATGATTTCAGGACTTTGAAGCCACCATAATGGGTGCATGAAGCCTTGGACGAAATATACAAGATGCCACTTCATAAATTTCGTCCCGAGGCTATTTTAGGTGCTGCGTCACCTTATTATTGGGCCAGGCCCATGTAATTTCGAAATACATAAGTATAGGCTATTTTTAGAGTCCGTATGTGTGGGGAAACAAGAGATAGGGTTGATTTCGGACCCCTCCACCAAGGGCCACGAAATTCCCCCCTCTTCCTCCATATATACAGCCCTTAGGGCATCGTTTAGAC
>NW_021269132.1:0-1741 GCF_002162155.2 Triticum dicoccoides
TTCCAAACTGCCATGGGAACCCATCTTTCCTTCAGTACCGCTTTCCACCCTCAGTCGAGTGGTCAGGTGGAACGGGTCAATCAAATTCTCGAAGACATGCTCAGAGCTTGCGTTATCTCATTCGGTATGGATTGGGAGAAATGTCTTCCTTTCGCCGAGTTTGCCTATAACAATAGCTACCAATCCAGCCTCAAGAAAGCTCCTTTTGAGGTTCTCTATGGACGAAGATGTCGAACACCTTTGAACTGGTCAGAAACCGGTGAAAGACAATTCTTTGGACCGGATATGATCCAGGAGGCAGAAGAGCAAGTTCGCATCATTCGTGAGAATTTGAAAACAGCCCAGTCTCGTCAGAAAAGTCAGTACGATCGTCATCACAAGGATATGACCTATGAGATTGGCGACCAAGCTTACCTTCGGGTTACTCCTTTGAAGGGTACCCATCGTTTCGGTATCAAGGGCAAGTTGGCTCCTCGTTACATTGGTCCTTTTCGTATTCTCGCTAAACGAGGAGAGGTTGCCTACCAGTTGGAACTACCCCCACATCTTTCTCGAGTTCATGATGTCTTCCACGTCTCTCAACTCAGGCGTTGCTTCTCGGATCCCATCCGCGGAGTGGACCACGAAACGCTTGATCTCCAAGATAACCTCACATACCGAGAGTACCCGGTTTGCATTCTTGATCAAGCAGAGCGTGTTACCCGACGTCAGAACATCAAGTTTCTCAAAGTTCAGTGGTCTCATCATTCCGAGAGAGAAGCTACCTGGGAGCGAGAAGATCGTCTTCGACTGGAGTACCCCGCTTTCTTTCCGTCGACCCCTGAATCTCGGGACGAGATTCTTTCAAGTGGGGGCGAGTTGTCACATCCCTAGTCTGGTATGACCTAGACTAGCTAGTCATTTGTGCATCATGTTTAAATTTCATTTAAATTTGAAATGAGGATTGGTGGAACCCTCAGAATCATTTTTGAAAATGACCCAAATAAAAATTTCTCCAAAAGGGTCCAAGAAAATGCTCATCTTGCCCTCTGAAAATATTGGACAGAGATAAAAATCAAAACAATATTTTTAGGAGCTCATGGACATTTATTTTGGCCAATTGGATTAATTCGATAAATATTTGCATTGGAAATATATTTCTATATATATGAAATATGGTCCAAAAATTATGCCAATTATAAAAGAGCTCTGGAATAATATATCTAGCTCCTGCAAAAATTGGCATAAGGAAATTAAATGATTTAATATATTTATTAAATCAAAACAAATGTCAGAAAAAAATAGAAAAACAGAAATAAAAGAAGGAGGGGCTTACCTGGGCCTCCCCTCCCCTGCGCAGCTCAGCCGCAGCAGGCCGGCCCAGCCAGGAGGCGGCCCAGCCCGCCTGGCCCCCCTCCTCTGTCGTCTTCCTCCCCGACCAGGGGAACGGCGCGTGCCGACGCGCGCGCACCGCCGCGCCTCCACCTCCTGCTTCCCTGGCCACCTCCTGCTTCCTCCTCGTCGCCTGGAACGCCCCGGACGACGCCACGCAGCCCCGACCGCCCTCTCACTCTCTCATTCCTCCCCCCTCCCCTGGTTCTCTCTCCCCCTCGCACACCCGAGCGCTGCCGCCGCCATCGCTCGCCGTTGCCGTGGCCACCGGTCTCCCCTCACCTCCCCGACACGCCCAGGAGCTCCGCTTCGTCGCCAGCTACCTCCTCGCCGAGCCACGCAAGCCGGAGTGCCCCGAGGAGCCACCATC
>NW_021269133.1:0-1761 GCF_002162155.2 Triticum dicoccoides
TACATATGTGTAGTAATTAATTTGTTCATATTATGTTAGATTTTTTTCTGTTAATAGATTTTTTTGGTGATATTATTATTGAATATGCATGTTTGGTGATATTATTGTTAATAGATTTTTTTGGTGATATTTAGATTGTGTAATTAATTTTGTTCATAGAATTTTAATGATTTTTTGTTCATAGTATTTAGAAAAAGGAAAAAAATAAGAAGTAGTTTATATATAGTTGAACTAGCTAGTTGATTTAATAAACTAATTTATTTTACTATATATAGAAGTAGTTTGTTTTTAGTAAGTACTACTTATTTATTTATAGTAAGTGCTTAGTAGTTGAACTAGATAGTTGATTTAATTAATAAAACTACTTTTATTTAACTATATATGGAAGTAGTTCCCGCGTCGACGTCGGCGATGCCTATCCCGCATCCTCGTCGTCGTCGACTCGGCGGTGGAGGCCTGCTTGATCAGGGCCATGTTCGGGACTGGGCTCCGCCGGGTTGGTATTGGGAGGTGCTACCTTCCGGGGGACGTAGGTTGGTGAGGAGGCAGCCCATTGTTGACCCGATCCTTGTTTGGTGGCGGTCGCATGGGCCAGTGACGATGGTGAGGCATCCGGACACCGCGGAGGTGGTACGTCGCCGTGTCAGCGAGGAGGACGAGCACGTCCGTCGCTACATGGTTGCATTGGAGGGGAGGTTCGACAATACCTGGCAGGTTCTTCAGGGATCTCACTGGAGCTATGATACTATGATGGTTCCTTATCTTTGGGTGTCCACCGCCCGCGTCGATACCCGTCGGGCGCTACGGTTCTAGTTGTATTAGTGATAATATTCGACGATGTACGGACACCAAGAGATGATGTACTTTTGCTTATAATTATTGAATGGATGCTAATTTGAATACTATACTTTATTTTATGATTTGCTTTTGCTTATTTTATGATTTGGTTTTGCTTATTGAATGCTCATATTGGATAAGTTCTCCTTCATTCTCGTGTGCTAGACAATTTGGTATAATAATGCATTCGGGAATGAAAAAGGAGCTACGTACATCGATCATCGATAGTCAACCCGTGATTAATAATAATTATCTAGTTTAATATTTGAATTATGAACGTAGGCCGGAAATGTCGTACTCATCGGACAACGAAAGCCGCCCGGGGGAGTGTGACTGGTGCCACGACGACCGAGGTATCTGCCATAGGTTCATTGAGCTGGACGAAGATCGGCGCTTCAGCATTAAGCTCGAGGAGACCTGCGATGTTCCTAAAGTACGCAACGACGACAATAGTTTTTTTCGTAATTAAGCACGACTTCAACTATTTTAACGTGTATTTTTCATCTTTTCCAATTCGACTAGCTTATCGCATGCTTTGCAAGACGCTATGTCTTGAAGAGGATGGGTTTTGAAGACCATGAAAGTTTTGAAACCAAAAAAATTATCCTAAGTACCCATCATGGTGTGAATTTTCAAGTAAAGCTGTACAATGCTCAGAGTGTAACCCATTTTTGTTGCAAAAAGTTGGGATGCATTTTGCAAGATGTATGGTCTTGATGAGGGTATGCTTGTCACCATGGATCTTGGTGATCCTACAATCGAGCAAGAGACACCTTCGATTTGGGTCCTTGTGGATACACCTCCCGTTCTTCCCTCATGTGAGCTAAACATAGTTATTAAGTAATTTATATTGTTTATTTCAAAATATATAGTTGACAACTTATCTCCATTGACAGCTTATTTTCATTCTTCAAAGAATGTGCG
>NW_021269134.1:0-1207 GCF_002162155.2 Triticum dicoccoides
CAACCGCGGTGAGCTACGCCACCGTTTCCCCCTTCTCCCCTGCTCTCTCCCGACCCCTAGGCCCTAGCCCCACCGCGGCCGAAAGCTTCACGCCGCCGGCGATGTCGCCGTCGTGGCCACGATCGCCGTAGCGCCCAACCGAGCACGCCATCGTGCTCCACATCTCACTAGGAGCACGTAGCACGCTCCAACACCCCCCCTAACACCCTGCAACACCGTTCCCGTGCACGACCGAACCCCGGCCGCCGCAGCCGAGCTCGCCGCCGTCGACTCCGGCCACCCCGACCCCAACGGACTCCGCCAAGAGCCGCGGGTCGTCCTCAGCTTCACTCCGGTGGCCTCCGCGGTTCATTTGGTGGCCGAAACGACCAAAACCACTATCGCCGCCGCACTGATGGTCGCCGCCGGCCAGAACTCCGACGAGCTGACATGGCCTAGTTAATTAGCCACTAAACCACCACCTACTGACGCTGACAAGTGGGCCCCAGGGCTTAGTCAAAGCTAACCAGCCCGGGTCAACACGGGATTAGCCCCTGTGTCACTGACGTGTGGACCCCACACGTCAGGTTTGACCCGAGCCAGCCCTGTTGACGTGCTGATGTCACTGTGACGTCAGGCTGACGCAGTAAATGATATTTCTGGATTTAAATTAAATCAGGAAATTCCAGAATATTAATTAAACTTCAAAAATTCATAACTTTTATTCTGTAACTCCAAATTGGACAAATTATATATGAAAAATGATCAGAAAAATCCAATATATCCATCTGTACTATTTTCATGCATGATCCAACAAGTTAAATGGATGTTTTAATCAGAACAAGGAAAAGCACTTTAAAAGGCCATATTTGAAATTGAAATTTGAATCTTTGACTCAAATTTGTTCAAACCCTTCTGGCTTTAGTTGCATTAGCCCAACACACTCATATTGCCATGTTTCATGCATGCATCATATTGTTGCACATTGTTTGGTGATGCCTGTGTATCGTTATCCTTTACGACAGGATCTGTCCCCGAGGAGTACCGTGACTACCCTAACGAAGAACCGTATCCGTGCATCGAACCATCAGGCAAGCAACCAACCATTTGATCATATCGATACAATCCCATGTTCTCGCTCCTGCTCTCTTTTACTGCATTAAGACAACGCGATTCAAACTGCTGTGTGCTACGGTAGTTGAACCCATTTCCTCTGCATGACCTGTCA
>NW_021269135.1:0-3063 GCF_002162155.2 Triticum dicoccoides
GGTATCCAAAAAACAGGTCTTTTGTCATGTTCCCTTGTTGACGCAACAATGATTCAACAAATAGGAACAATGAGCACAATAAGTGGAGATGTAGGAAGGCTAAACCATCGTAGGCTGCACAAGTGCACAACAATGACGATACGGACGATGATGTTGATGAAGTCCAAATCCCAGTCCCACCACAACTTCAAGCATCATTGCAAAGAAGTCGCATCGAAGAAGAGGTGAGAGAGACAAACAAAAGATGGAGGAGATGAAGTTATGTTCAAGACTGCAGTCGAAGAGATCATAGCTAGCAAAAGCAAGTTGGAGGAAGTAAAAACAAGGACTTAAGGTGGTTTGAGGTCAATGGAGAAGCGCAAAGTGGCAATCAAGGAGCACAAGGCGGTAATCCAAGAAGAGAAGTTGAGAGTTCTTGCCGACAAAGCACACATGAAGAAAATGGATCAAGAATACAAGGTAATGTTCACAAGCCCCGCATGTCTGAGTCCTAACTGCAATATCGTGAGTGGATGAAGGCAAAAATTCTAGCATCAAAGAAGCGTGGATAGCCATGGAAGTGGAAATAGGAATGGTCATGGAAGTAGGAGTGATACTCTATGATTTATCATCTTGTTTATGCTTTCATTACTAGGGAAAACTTTATACGTAGAGGCTTAACAGGCACTAATATCTCCTTTTTATTGATCTGGTATTGGAACTAAAAGGAGTATCCCGCACCTTTTTTCCCAGAGGTGACCATGGGTTATCGAACCCACGAGAGGAAGATTCCCTTGAAAGAATGGGGTCTCTAGCAATCTTTTGCCAAAGTGTCAAATCCAACTTTTGACCGGATCAACAAGCAAATAGTGATTCAAACACTTATAATAAAAAGAAGGTACGGGGATGAGGTCTTAATGCTATGTATTGGTGTTGGGATAAAAAATGATATTAGTTTGTGCTCGAGAAGTCACCCATTAAGAGGTGCTTGCTTCGTTTGGAATGGGGGATGTGTCCAAATAACATCCTGACCGACATGAGTCCTGCATCAAGAATCAGTTGTCCTACCGAAGGCCCTATCCGTCTCGCGGGGTTGCCCCGATAATTAAGATAATAATATTAGACAAAGCTTTGGACGTTCAATGACTACACCTCATGAATCCCCAAGGTTATGATCCATGTTACCCTACTAAATCTTACTTCACCGGTGTTTGATATAACATTTCATGGTCCCCTTGCTCCTAACCTCTCCGGCGCTCGATCTCCATGATTCTGGGTACCTGCATGGATGAAGATCACAGACAAGACAAGACATACTTCATGATGTAATTTTATTTCACACATACAAGACGTTGTGTCAAAGACTTCCATTGGTCCCTTCACCAAATACATGCGGCTGCAAGGCTCATGCTTCACCCCATACCTTACTGGACTACTCACACATGGAGATTAGATCACGAGAAGAAATCATTGAAGGACACATCTTGAGATTGATTGATTGGTTGCAATATGTCTTACAATGGATGCTTTGTGCGATTCATGATTACAAGTATGAACTAGATGAGAGAGGGCTATGCGGTGGAGATGGCTATGGAGGGGAAAATGGCGGCGGCTAGGGTTTGTGGATGGAGATGATGTTGAATGGGTTGTGGTTGTGCTTGACGCTCCTTCTCTGATAGTTCTGTTAATATTTCGATGGGGTCCCCTTCATAAAAGTTGTTTAGGTGGACGAGCTGCCTCAGTTTCCACATCAACGGCCACTCACGTGAGCGCTGCTGCTCTAGAGGCCTTCTGGTGCCTCCTGATGATTTATTTCTCCCCATTTCCTTCCCTTTCCTTTCTCCATGTGATATCTTCCCTTTTTAGCCCATTTCCAGTGGAAAAAATATTAAAGAGAGGATTTATGAAATCATTTGCATTCATTAGTCATTAGTGACAATATTGAAGCAAAATTTATCTCTTTTAATGAAATATCTCGGTTTAAACAAGGTTGAAATGAGTGTAAAGATATCACTCATTAACCCTCCAAAGGATAAACTTGATCGTCCTCGAGCAACATAGAGAGACATTCGAATCATAAGGAACTCAGTTGTTTAAACTGAAATAACGAGAAGGTTTTGGCTCACTTACGATCGGTATGCCTAGATAGCCCTCTGCTTCTTGACTTGAAAACTTATCATAGATATACTGGTGGCATGGTTATAGTGTAAGTGTTAGTGAAGTAATGATAATCAACACAAAGTTTATGATCTACTAGATAAAACAACTTTGCAACACTTCATTTCTTTTAATCTAGAAAACACTTGCTTGCCGGGAATGCATGGAAGAGTTTCTTAAGATAGAGCCATGAAAACATAAGTTAGGGAGTAGAAAGCATATAGTAAAACATGATGCTCAAGTGCTCTTGAAAACACCCATAATTGTGTCCTCCTCTAGGCTCTTAAACACTTTGTTTCAATCATTGTTTGCTGGAACTTCACGTGAAGGAGATTATGCCAAATAAGTGATCATGCATAGGTTTTCGCTGTGGCTTAATATTTGGGAACTATGGACCTTTAGCAAGAATGTCTCTTTCAAGCTCTTTTGACCAGTCCCCTTTATTTACCACATACACATCCATTCAAGAGAAAGCCGAATAATATTCGTTTGTAGTGTTGCTACTACGTACGGTAACAAACTCATAGCCGAAATCTATCGGGGAAGGATCAGTGATAAACAATACGGCTGGACAGAATACAAAGGAAAAAGATCAGAATTCCCTTACTTCTGGAACCGGGTTAAATTTACAGAAGGGATTTAACCCAACAACACTGCAATCTTCATACTTCGCATTCACCAGAACATTTGACATTGCGACAACATCTTCCTCGGTTAGTTGAACCGGGGTATGACGGAGAGAGTCATCCGGGTCTCCACCATATTCATACATCAACTTTGAGCGACGGCTTAATGGAATAATCCGCCATGAGATCCAGCAGCGGGTTAGATCAACTCCGGTTAAACCGTTCCCCAACAAGCCATTGATTCTTCTGATAGATGGAAGCAGCTTCTTGCGTTCAGCAACGGTAAGTTTATCCGGCAGGG
>NW_021269136.1:0-1903 GCF_002162155.2 Triticum dicoccoides
GAGCCATTTATCGGAATCCGGGCCCACCATCGCTTCTCCATAGATCGTAGGTTCATTGTTGTCTAGCAACATGACTTCCAAGACAGGATTACTGTACCACTCTGAAGTAGTACGTATCCTTGTCACCCTACGAGGTTCGGTAGTGACTTGATCCGAAACTTCATGATCACTATCATAAGCTTCCACTTCAATTGGTGTAGGTGCCACAGGAACAACTTCCTGTGCCCTGCTACACATTGGTTGAAGTGATGGTTCAATAACCTCATCAAGTCTCCACCATCCTCCCACTCAATTCTTTTCGAGAGAAACTTTTTCCTCGAGAAAGGACCCGATTCTAGAAACAATCCCTTATTGCTTTCGAATCTGAGACAGGAGGTATACCCAACTGTTTTGGGTGTCCTATGAAGATGTATTTTATCCGCTTTGGGTTCGAGCTTATCAATCCTGAAACTTTTTCACATAAGCGTCACAGCCCCAAACCTTTAAAAAAACGACAACTTAGGTTTCTCCAAACGGTGTCGTCTCAACGGAATTACGTGGTGCCCTATTTAAAGTGAATGTGGTTGTCTCTAATGCCTAACCCATGAACGATAGTGGTAATTCGATAAGAGACATCATGGTATGCACCGTATCCAATAGGGTGCAACTATGACGTTTGGACACACCATCACACTATGGTGTTCCAGGCTGTATCAGTTGTGAAACAATTTCCACAATGTCTTAATTCTGTGCCAAACTCGTGATTCAGATATTCATCTCTATGATCATATCATAGATCTTTTATCCTCTTGTCACGACGATCTTTCAACTTCACACTGAAATTACTTGAACCTTTCAATAATTCAGACTCGTGATTCATCAAGTAAATATACTCAACATCTACTCGAATCATCTGTGAAGTAAGAACATAACGATATTCACTGCATGCCTCAGCACTCATTGGACTGCACACATCAAAATGTGTTACTTCCAACAAGTTGCTATCTTGTTCCATCTTACTGAAAACGAGGCTTTTCAGTCATCTTGCCCATGTGGTATGATTTGCATGTCCCAAGTGATTCAAAATCAAGTGAGTCCAAACGATCCATCTGCATGGAGTTTCTTCATGCGTATACACCAATAGACATGGTTCGCATGTCTCAAACTTTTCTAAAACGAGTGAGTCCAAAGATCCATCAACATGGAGCTTCTTCATGCGTTTTATGCCACTATGACTTACATGGCAGTGCCACAAGTAGGTGGTATTATCATTACTATCTTTTGGCATGAACATGTGTATCACTACGATCGAGATTTAATAAACCATTCCTTTAGGTGCAAGAGCACTTATTCCGGTTTAATACTAATCTTGATGGTAGAGGGAGCGTGCGATGTTAGATCATATCAAGCTTGGAAAAACTTATCGTCAGCTCACCTTTAGCTAGTCTCCGTTTCCTTCCGTAGCCTTTTGTTTCGAGTTACTAACACTTAGCAACCGAACCGGTATCTAATACCCTGGTGCTACTAGGAGTACTAGCAAAGTACACATTAACACAATGTATATCCAATATACTTCTATCGACCTTGCCAGCCTTCTTATCTACCAAGTATCTAGGGTAATTCTGCTCTAGTGGTTGTTCCCCTTATTACAGAAGCACTTAGTCTCGGGTTTGGGTTTTACCTTGGGTTTCTTCACTAGAGCAGCAGCTGATTTGCCGTTTCATGAAGTATCCCTTCTTGCCCTTGCCCTTCTTGAAACTAGTGGTTTCACCAACCATCAACAATTGATGCTCCTTCTTGATTTCTACTTTCGCGGTGTCAAACATCGCGAATACCTGAAGGATCATCATATCTATCCCTGATATGTTATAGTTCATCACGAAGCTCTAACAGCTTGGTGGCAATGACTTTGGAGAACCATCAC
>NW_021269137.1:0-1233 GCF_002162155.2 Triticum dicoccoides
GGGTGTACCGAATACCCGTTAGGTATCTCGGGAACCCTGTTCACATCGTTCGGGGCCGTATGGGAAACCTCGGCCGGACTCCCTGCGGATGGAACCTGAATAGGCGATAAACCTGGACTGGAGGCTTAGGTGATTAGGTAGGTCGTGGCCGACACCCACGTTGGGCTTCCGCTTGAAGGTTGCCGAGTACATGTCGTGTAAACCACGGTAAGTGGTGAGAGCGTGTATGAAGAAGTACACCCCTGCAGGGTTAACATGATCTATTCGAATAGCCGCGTCCACGGTAAAGGACTACTTGGTTGCCTATACAGTTCATAGACAAGTAAATGGAAACTACTAAAAGCCTCAAGATAAGTGTGTGTGCCGAGGATGGCTCTTCCGTAGGAAGACGGAGGCGGATCCTCGGTAGTGTATTGAAGTGGTGAGTAGTGGACTCGTGTGCGCAAAACCATTTCAAGTTGAAGTATCGTAGGATAGTCTAGCCAAGAGTCAAAGCTGGCTTGCTGCAATAACTCCACCAACCCTTCTTGATAATATGCATGTATGTAGGATCTGATGTAAGTCTTGCTGAGTACCTCTGTACTCATGTTGCTATAATTTACATTTTTTTCAGAAGACGCTGCAACCCCTTCTGATGGGTTCTATGTAGACGTTGACATCAACGAGTAGGCTAAAGGCCCAGGTGGTGACCCTGAGCTTGTGAAGGACCATGTAGTATAGCTAGGCTTTCCAAGCCTCTTTTATTTTACTAGTTGTCTGTACTCAGACAAGTTACTTCCGCTGCTGGTTTGTATGACTGTATGACTTGAATGCTGGGTCGTGAGACCCGTTCCTTTGTGTATGTTATGTATGGCTCCCTGAGCCTTAAATAAAGTACCTGTGTCGTAGAGTCATGTTGTGATGCTTCGTTGTATTTGCACATATCGAGCATATTGTGTGTATGATTGAAATGCTTGGTATGTGTGGGATCTGACTATCTAGTTGTTTATCTTTAGTAGCCTCTCTTACCGGGAAATGTCTCCTAGTGTTACCGCTGAGCCATGGTAGCTTGCTACTGCTCTGGAACACTTAGGCTGGCCGGCATGTGTCCTTCTTTGTTCCTGTGTCTGTCCCTTCGGGGAAATGTCACGCATTGAGTACCGGAGTCCTGTTAGCCCGCTACAGCCCGGTTTACCGGAGT
The DNA here is from genome assembly GCF_002162155.2 of Triticum dicoccoides. Taxonomy (NCBI): domain Eukaryota; kingdom Viridiplantae; phylum Streptophyta; class Magnoliopsida; order Poales; family Poaceae; genus Triticum; species Triticum dicoccoides. The sequence goes on from NW_021269137.1 coordinate 1,181, forward strand.
CCTGCTAGCCCAGTGCTACAGCCCGGACCCACTTGCTGATGACCGACACGTTC
>NW_021269138.1:0-2542 GCF_002162155.2 Triticum dicoccoides
GTTTAATCCTCCCCAAAATCTATCCATAAAATCATCTTCACTTTCTTCTAAAGAGGAATGCAACAAGGTAGTTTGTAAATCATCATAATATTTTGTTACAGTTCCACTACCTTGTTTTAAGTGTTGCAACTTCTTAATCATGTCACGAGTATAATAAGCAGGGACGAAAGTATGTCGCATGGCAAGTTTCAAATCATCCCAAGTAGTAGGTATATAATCAGGGTGTACCCGACAATATTCACTCCACCAAACCAAAGCATAAACAGTGAAAGAACCAACCGCAACCTTAACCTTTTTATGTTCATCGAAATTATGGGAAGCAAATATATTTTTTATGTTGAACTCCCATTCAATATATAAAGCAGGTTTAAAACGGCCATTAAATGGTGGTATAGATACATTAACCTGATCATGTGCATTTGGATGTTTGTGCACCTCTCGTGACGGTTGTGGTATTTGCAAAGGTGGTGGCACGTCTCCCGCGATCGACAAAGCCCATGAATTGACTCTGGATCCTGTCATGATTAGTAGAACAAGAAACAAAACCCAAAAATAATGTGCCTATAACTACTAGGATGTGGTGGTAAAACGGTCACAGTAAAGCAAATATCAATGTCTTACAAGTTCTTACCATGCAGCAGGCGGTGATTGGCAACCAGCGGTGTCAAGTAACTCTGAATATTGAGTAAAGCGATTGCCAGGGGAGCGTACGTATACACGGTGTAGAAATATGTGGAGCTGGGTTGGCTATATATGGTAGCAAAAGATTAGCAATAATCAATTCAAAGATGCAATGTTGAATAAACGCTCAACGACGGTACTGTGCTGGTCCTAGGCTAGACCAAACTAGAGACGCGAGCCTAGAACAGTAATGAGGTCACGTCGTAGCACAACCAGCATCAATGAATGATACTAAGTAGCTCTGGACAGCAAGATATAAGTGAAGATCACAATGGTAGTAAAGATAATGATGTGAAACAACAGCCAAGCTGTTTTACTGAACAGTGCACAAAACAGATTCCAATCCGAATTCAACTACGAGATTGAGTCTAAAAAGATCCGAATTTTGTTTTTTTTCTCTTTTTTTTCTCGCACTTTTTTTTCTTTCTCTCCTTTTTTTTCTCTGACTTTTTTTTCTCTTTTTTTTCTCTCGTTTTTTTCTCTCTTTTTTTTCTCCCTCTTTCCAAAACAAACTAGATAAGATGCAGATTGGATCAAGTGAAGATGTGAACGATCTCAACTATTATTATGACAATGAATAGTGGGTAGCACGTGGTGGAAATTGATGGATGGGTGGTGGACAGCGGAAGAGATAATGATGCAGCGGTGGCGTGACTAATGTGAACAGAACTCGAAACTCTAAACGAACTAGACACTAAGACCAGCAACTCGACACGACGATGCAACCGATAATTCAACTATGCAAGCAATGAAAAGAAAATTGCAAAGGCTCAGACTGGCTTGGACCAAGGATGAATAGATCTAACTCTTTTTTGTGGCTTTTTCTTGGACAATAGGTAAGAAAATAAATCTAATCTAGGAAAACTGGAAATTCTCACCGAGCAACTTGAAAACTGATACCACTTGATAGAGGCGAGGGTCCCGATCTTTCGATGAGATGACAACTATCGATTTGGTGGAGACGACTTTGATGATCCGACTACAAATGTGCACGACGTTGCGCCTTAGCAATCGCTAAACCAATCTCCTGAGGTTATTGACCACGCCGGAAGCATGGTCAACCTGACCACGAAGGTCTATTCCTGCAAGCAATCGAAGCACAAGCAAGAATATGATAAAAGCAATCTGAATATTGCGAGTATATATGAAGTTTTGATAAAGATGGGGATCCGTAAGCGGTCTTGGTCTGGTCCTTGGACACAAACGAAGTACACGAAGTTGCAATGGCTAACTTTTAACTAAACAAATCCCGAGGGAAAAGCTACTAGATGGATCTACTTATATAGGAGCAAGGGGTGGCGGCCAAGGAGGTGGGAGGACGTCCCAAGGCAGCCTAAAACTAAATCTAGGTCGTACAAGGCCAATGGGCCCAAGTGGAGGTGATGTAACACCTTTGGACTTGTAGTTTGACTCGGATTCTGCTGCAACATCAGATTGTTTCATCCACAACTCAACGCTCCGGACGAATTTGAAGGTGATTCCAATTGGGTTGGAAAGTGCACGAAATCTAGTTTCCAACAAAAAAAGAATCACCCAATTCGGAGTCCATATGAAAAACTTGTGTGCGTTTTGAGTCAGGTATGTCTGTGCAGTCCGAATCTGAATCCAGAACGTGAGAGACTTGAAATCTTCTCTTGGGCCAAAAGTGACGTGAGAGAACTTTTTGGACAGCAAATAAACATCTCTTTCTTCCTTATCTTCATATGTGGATTGTACAAATGTCCCATACACCTGCAATTAGACAAAACACAAAAGTGTGTGAAGTATTTTTGTTCTGGATAACATAAATAGATTATTGAATAGTTTGCACTAGAAATCACTTGACAAATATGCATATATGCAATATTTTTGGTCATATCCA
>NW_021269139.1:0-665 GCF_002162155.2 Triticum dicoccoides
GGCGTTTGCAACCGCCTCAACACTTCCAGACTTGTGAGAGGCCGCCTACGCAAGATTTTACGGTATGCTACCCCCCGGAGGCCGCCGGCCACAGTCGTAGACGTGCGAAGAGCAATCCGCGTAGAGGGAAGTGTTCAGATACTTCTCCATCACAAAAAATTATGAAAAATTATCATCAGTCCTATAGCACATGTGCCCATGTTGTGTAAAAAACTCATGATTTTATTGCGCTCCAAGTATTTAATAATATTCACGCTGCATCGTTACCGCAGAACGTCTACCACCGTTTCATTGCCGTCCGTGAGGGGGGCCACAACCCGGAGACGCGTGCGGCCTCTTCAGACATGCCACAACACCACCCCGCATGTATGAGGGCCCGGTACGACGCTCCGGTGGCATTGCTACCCCCCCAGGGCCCCCGTTCCGCCTAACCCTGTAGCGTTTGACCACGGGATCTAGCCCTTTGACTTTGCACGGACGGGCTTTGACCAGTGGACCTCTCCACCCGGTTGTGTTAGGTCGGCCCATAGGAACACTTTGGAGCAACATCCGGGCCAGGCCCACAGCTACATCCACTCCGTGTAGACTCGACGCGTCCATTTCCCCCCTCCGGGTGCCGGCGGCGGCGCCGTTCGTGAGGGGGGCCACGCACCGGAGACGCGTGC
>NW_021269140.1:0-1440 GCF_002162155.2 Triticum dicoccoides
ATCCCGTGATGCTACTTAGTAATAGGTATTCTGTTCCTGGGTTCTTGAACCCGAGATTCACTCTACTTACTTCATGTTGATAGTGTTTGCTAGTTCCTTCAGGATATTAGTAACTTTGCGATAGTCCTCGAGGTCCGTGGTATTTCCTTCTTTCAAATACTATGAACCGCTTATGGCAGATGTTTATTGGATCAAAAGATCACAATTAGAGTACTCTTGAGGAGATCTCCATTCATAAATCGTGACTCTGCCAGTCCTACCTCTCTGCATGGGTTATCTGGAAGAAATGTTGAATTCGTTCGACATGCCAAACCATGCATCCACAACTCAGAAAATCGTGTGTTCCTTTGAGTTGTCCCTCTTTAGTTGTCTACTGATCTTCGTCTATCAATTGATAGTCAAGAGTATGCGTGCGTTCGTTTATCGATGCCTATTACTCTTGTGGTCCGTCAAGCCATTCTATCGCAGAATGACTAGGAGAAACAAACTCCAGTACCTCTTCCATATCCAGGATTGGGTCAAAGAAGTTGTGCTCCGCAGATCAAATTGCTAATCCAGCTTTTGTTCTGTTCTACCTTGGAGTATTACCATCTTTATATCGGGATTGTTATAGGAATTGCACACCATCCCATGAACTCTTGGTACAGTGATACTTCTTGCCATCACTGTTCATTCCTCGGCCCTCGTGTTGATGCAACCGGAATACCGACAAATGAATTGTGATGTGTGAAATCAATACTCCCAGCAACTCCGCTGCTTGGTAGTTAATGGACAATATTCTCATTCTTAGCATGCTGGTTATTGAATTATCATTCTAAGACTGATCGTGCTACCTAGTCCTTATTTCCGGTGCACTCTTCGATCAATGAGCTAGGATTGTGTCAATCCCTCATTTTTTCTTTTTGATCATATCATCTTGCTCTGAAAAGCAAGATTGTTCTCGAGCTTAGAGACATATCGATGGTTCGTGATTTTCCGTATATCTTCTCGGAAGTATTACCAGGTTGTCACCTGACTGTTATGTTGAGCTCGTGATCAAGTTGGTTTATCCTGTAAACCACCCCTTCTCCAAGAATCTGTGGGGATACCCCTGAGCTAGTTGGCCAAGCTGAACAACAACTTGGAGAGTTGGAAGATAAAAGCTTGCCTGACTTAGTTCGTTCCAAAGGGATATTCTTGTGTAGTGTGTGTTGAAGAAAGATGATATCTTCATCGATTGGTCCCTGTGGTCAGTTGTTGGACCTATTGTCTTATCAATCCTTTGATTTGAGTGTGGGCTATCGTCAAATCAAATCAGTACCAACGATGCTCGTAATGTTGTCTTATTCGTGGTTGATCCCTCGAGCATACACCATTACATCTTTGGTCTGACCAATGCTATCACCGTGTTCACTTAACTGTGGAATTCCACTTATATGGAAACCTGGATGAATTGTTGTT
>NW_021269141.1:0-1003 GCF_002162155.2 Triticum dicoccoides
AAATAGGGCACCGTCTAAATCCGTTGAGACGACACCGTATGAATTATGGTTTGGAAAGAAACCTAAGCTGTCGTTTCTAAAAGTTTGGGGATGCGAAGCTTATGTCAAGAAACTTCAACCTGAAAAGCTCGAACCCAAGTCGGAAAAATGCGTATTCATAGGATACCCTAAGGAAACTGTAGGGTATACCTTCTACTTAAGATCCGAAGGCAAGATCTTTGTTGCCAAGAACGGATGCTTTCTGGAAAAAGAGTTTCTCTCGAAAGAAGTAAGTGGGAGGAAAGTAGAACTCGATGAAGTACTACCTCTTGAGCGGGATAGTGACGCAGCACAGGAAACCGTTCCTGTGATGCCCACACCAACTGAAGAGGAAAACCATGATAATGATCAAGGTACTTCGGATCAAGTTACTGCTGAACTTCGTAGGTCCACAAGGACACGTTCCGCACCAGAGTGTTACGGCAACCCTGTCCTGGAAATCATGTTGTTAGACAACAATGAACCTTCGAACTATAAAGAAGCAACGGCGGGCCCGGATTCCAACAAATGGCTTGAAGCCATGAAATCCGAGATAGAATCCATGTATGAAAACAAAGTATGGACTTTGACAGACTTGCCCGATGATCGGCGAGCGATAGAAAACAAATGGATCTTTAAGAAGAAGACGGACGCAGATGGTAATGTTACCATCTATAAAGCTCGACTTGTCGCTAAGGGTTATCGACAGGTTCAAGGGATTGACTACGACGAGACATTCTCTCCCGTAGCGAAGCTAAAGTCCGTCCGAATCATGTTAGCAATTGCCGCATACTATGATTATGAGATATGGCAGATGGACGTCAAAACAGCATTCCTTAACGGGCATCTTAAGGAAGAACTGTATATGATGCAGCCGGAAGGTTTTGTCGATCCTCGGAACGCTAACAAAGTATGCAAGCTCCAGCGATCCATTTATGGACTGGTGCAAGCATCTCGGAGTTGGAACATTCGCTTTGATGAGATG
>NW_021269142.1:0-6183 GCF_002162155.2 Triticum dicoccoides
GGGGGGTGGTTTAGGGGAGGGCGGGGCGGCGAGGCGGTCGCGGGAGGCGGGGGCCGGCGGTTAGGGCTGGGCTGGATCGGCGGTTGAAGACGGGAAGAAGAGACGGGAGGTTGAAGACGAACAATGTAGGTTGAATTTTGATCTAACGGTTGAGACAGGAGGAAGAGAATCGACTGACCCTTTCTACAATTTCAATCGACTGTCGCCTAGCCTCTCCCAGAGATGAACCTATGACGAATCAAGTGCCTATATACATGTAGACATTGTACATTCCAGAAGATAGTGCCTCCATAAATCCTCAGCGCCACACATACCGCATGAACTCGTAGTTGATGTTTTCTGATGGCAATGCACGTCCTCAGTGGGCAATGTTTAGCTAATCTCCACAGAAACGTTCTAACTTATCCTATTCATGAGATAAATGTGCTCGATCCTGGTAATCCTTAGGGCTGCGATGCACGTGGGCTTCGATCTGATCAAAGAATAAATTGGCCCACAATCCAGAAATGGTTATGGTACAAAAATAGTTCTAATACTTCCTCCAAAAAGCAAAAAGTGAGGCTAAATTCAGTTACTACATACGCTCGTATAAGCAGCCGCTTCAGGCAGCTTGGAACACAGAGATAATTTATATATAAGATTTGAACATTTTTCTGTATATTGTTACATACACTCACCATCAGTTCCTTATCTGGATATGATCTATCTAAAGACAGGATCTCGAGAAAATGCGTTTGTAAAACTGCTGTTCCATTTTGTTGGCACACAAGCACAACACAGGTTCAGGTTTTGTTGACAACTTGACATACTCACACCTCATGTTAAGAATGAATGCTGGATCAGGTGATATTTTCTGCAATGTGCAAACGTTTCCCCAAGAAGTGAAAACAGAAGCCAGAAATAGACAGGAGCGGAAATCTTGATACAAATTCGAGAAAACTACACACCAATGTTCAACCTTCTTTATACAATACTAATGAGAAACCATACACGACCGTAGCGGATACAACACTCTGACACACAGCTCTTGCTGAATGGGAATTTCACTCCTGGCACAGTTTTAGCAGGTTTGAACAACGATTTCGGTGGTACATATAGCAGTAGTGATGGTGATGTATACATCTCCATATTTTACAACATCAGTGCCGCATTCTAAGCAGCAACTAGTGTGGTCACGGCCGGAACCTGGACTTGCCCTGGAGTGGCCAGCTGACTGATGTTCGCCGGACGAATCCGGCCGCTTGCGAGCCCGGCAGTCAGGTCCTCCACTTCCACTTTCAGCACGTCTCGGCGGTTGCCAATGTCACCTGCATACCTGCTGACACAGTACACCCCGACAGCCATCACCGCCACTCCATAGATGTTCGTGGTTACTAGGCGGAAAGGGGTCGAAACCACAGCAGCAAGAGGGCCGCCGATGATGGACACAGCCTGCCCACTCTGCCCGAGCCCGACGTTGCCTTGCTCAGCCACAAGCAGACCAGTCTTGCAGTATATAGCAAAGTCTTCGCAGTTGTTCTTGAACAGGCTGTAGCACCTGAAACCATTGGTCAACAAGTATTTGGCACGTCGGACAACCACCTCGTCAGGATCAGTGGCAGCAAGTGTGCAGATCCCGCAAGGAAGAAGAATGAGTCCATGAAGAAGACAAACAGACGTAGTCGAACGGAACCTCACAAACGCGACGTTATCGGAACTAACCCGAAGAAGCAATGCCGGAAAGAAGCAAACAACATAGTAAACAACCACCACATAAGCATGGCACGATGCACAAACAAGTATGATGTATGTCCGGTTTAAAGAGGCATGACATGGCAAAGTGCAACAAACAAAATTACAAATTAAGTGGAGCTCAACATGCAACTCCGTTGCATATTGACGAAACACCACATGACTTATTTAGTTCGATCTCGTTTATGTACTCAACAATATTAAATGTTTTTAGCATGGCAAGAGGTGAAGCATAATGAAACTATCTATCTAGGCAAGTTTAAATGAGGCCGGAACAACAAAACAACATTTCCGGAAAATCCTTATATGCATATATTAGGTTTGGTACTGTTCTGCCCTAAACCATATTTTATAGTTGTTAAACATGCAAAGTGAGTACACCATGTTAAACTAGGCATTTTTCTACCCCATTTACATATAAAGTATATTAAATTCCGAGTTACGGTTAAATAGTTATGAATTAAATCATTTTAGCAAGTTATTTAAGCAAATTTAAACAAACAACATTTTAAACATAGATGAAAGTGGCAAATTATTAGTCTACACAAAATTCTAAGCAAGTTTCATATATTAAGTTTTTACATGTGATGCTTAGTTTGTGAGTTAAAATATGCATGAAGTTCAAGGGTGTTTCTGCAAATATGTAAATCCCTGGTATTTATCAAATTCGCAAAACAAAAAAACAACCACTAGGCCGAAACTGTCTGGCCCAGCTACACAAGGGGGTTTGGCGGCTGCTCACCACTGGGCCTTGGGGCCAGCGAATCTGGTGGGCTAAAACTGAGCGCGGGGCGGCTGCATGCCTTGGCAAAGAAACAGGCCGGGCCTGGCGCTGGCGTGGTCAACGCGAGAAGGCGCGGGACAAACGACCTGCTCCTCGCAGTCGCAGAGGAAGCAGAGGCCACGGCAAAGCATGGCGAGTCAGAGGACAACGGAGGGGCACGGCGAGGGTCATGCGCGGGCGAGGGCGCGCAGGAACCGGCCGGATCCGAGGCTCGGTGGCGGTGGAGCTCCGTTCTGAGGGCAGTGGATCGGGCGGCTAGGTGCGTGTGTCCTCGACCTGTCGCTTGAAGCAGAGGAACGAGCGGTGCTCCGGCGAGGAACTTGGGTGACGACGACGAACGTGGCGCGACTGGAACATCGTCCTCTTCCCGTAGTAGAAGAAAGGGGAGGCCAGTGGGGTCTTGGACGGCGACGCGATGGAGAGATCCGGCAGCATGGCGCGGCGGTGGAAGCTCCTGCTGCTGCAGTACCAAGAGAGGAAGAGAAGGTCAGGGAGGCATAGAGAGAAAGGGGCGAATCAAGGAGGCAAGGGAGGGCCGGCGGGGCTCATCTGTTGAGTGCGCCGGCGATGTGTATGGCCGGACGGAGGCGGTTGCTGGGGCTTTACGGGAGGTGCTGCTTGAAATTCTCCCTTGGCGGGCTTCGACGGCGCCGAACAGCAACGGCGAAGAGAAAGCTTCGGGAGGAGCTTGACGATGGTGTGGTCCTTTCCTCTGGATCGAGCGAAAACAGGGGCGCGGGGACGAGGGGCACGGCCTCGATCCCATATGGATCGAGCAGAAGGACTATAGGTTGGAGGCCGAGGGAAATTTGGATTGATGAGTAGCAGTGGAGAGAGCTGGTTGGTGGGTGGGGGAAAATGAGGAGAAGGGGATCCAGAGGTAGATGCGGTAGGTGGCGGCAGCTCGACGGGACAAAGTCCTTAGATTTTAGGGTTTGACCAAAAAGAATAAGGGTGGACTATATATACATCACAGATTAGGTTAGGGGCTACCTCGGTCCCTCTGATCGGAATCGGATGGTCGAGATAAATAGGCTAGGGAGACCAAAAAGAAAAACGGAGATGTTTTGTAGATGTTTAGGGATGATCCAGACCCAATGGTGACGACTGTCCGGGTCGGGTCCGGGACAGCTTTTCGGACGCGCGCGCGAGGAGGGCCGCGGGCTGACGAGAGGGGTAGGCATGGGCCTAGGTGGACTGTGGAGAGCGGGTTGGTCTGAGAGAAGAGGGGAGAGATGCAACCCGGCACGATTTCCGGAGACCGAAAACGCCCCACGATTTGAACGACTATAATGTCGCTATAGTTATCTGTTGGGGCATCAAATGGACTCCGAATGCGATGAAACTTGGCAGGCGGACTACTGACAACATAACAAGACCGCACACCAACTCTCATCCCATTCTGAGAACCTTTTTCGGTCACTTATAAAATACTATTTCGGACATGCCACGGGCGCGTGCAAGTGTGTCCGGACTCAGAGCGGACAACGAAAGGAACTGGGAGACCGGGACAGATGCAAGTTTTGAAAAACATGATGATGCAATGCATATGATGACATGATATGAAATGCATAACACGCAAGCAAATGACAAGGCAACAACAGCGAATAACTGGAAGACAACTGGCACATCGGTCTCGGGGCGTCACACTTAATGATCTTTAGTAGTTGCGGATGCTTGCTAGAGTTCCAATTATAAGTGCATATGATCCAAGTAGAGAAAGTATGTTAACTTATGCATCTCCCTCATATAAAATTGCAATAATGATTACCGGTCTAGTTATTGATTGCCTAGAGACAAATAACTTTCTCGTAACAAAAAGCTCTTTACTAAAACTAACTTAGTTGTGTCTTTATCTAAACAGCCCCTACTTTTTATTTACGTAATCTTTACTATATTTCAAGCCTATCCAACAACACCAACAAAGTACTTCTAGTTTCATACTTGTTCTAGGTAAAGCGAACGTCAAGCGTGCGTAGAGTTGTATCGGTGGTCGATAGAACTCGAGGGAATATTTGTTCTGCCTTTAGCTTCTCGTTGGGTTCGACACTCTTACTTATCGAAAACCATTGTGATCCCCTATACTTGTGGGTTATCAAGCAACACCAGATGTTATGAACACCTGGCAGAGCAAAGCTGATGACTACTCGATAGTTCAGTGTGCCATGCTTTACGGCTTAGAACCGGGACTTCAACGACGTTTTGAACGTCATGGAGCATATGAGATGTTCCAGGAGTTGAAGTTAATATTTCAAGCAAATGCCCGGATTGAGAGGTATGAAGTCTCCAATAAGTTCTGCACCTGCAAAATGGAGGAGAATAGTTCTGTCAGTGAACATATACTCGGAATGTCTGGGTACCACAACCACTTGACTCGGCTGGGAGTTAATCTTCCTGATGATAGTGTCATTGACAGAGTTCTTCAATCACTGCCACCAAGCTACAAGAGCTTCGTGATGAACTATAATATGCAAGGGATGGATAAGACGATTCCTGAGCTCTTTGCAATGCTAAAGGCTGCGGAGGTAGAAATCAAGAAGGAGCATCAGGTGTTGATGGTCAACAAGACCACCCGTTTCAAGAAAAAGGGTAAAGGGAAGAAGGGGGACTTCAAGAAGAACAGCAAGCCAGTTGATGCTCAAATGAAGAAACCCAAGTCTGGACCTAAGCCTGAAACATTTGAAAAGTTCAAAGAATTTCAGAGTGAAGTGGAAAATCATCGTAACAAGAAAATCAAGTTTTTGCGATCTGATTGTGGAGGTGAATATTTGAGTTATGAGTTTGGACTTCATTTGAAACAACGCGGAATAGTTTCGCAACTCACGCCACCTGGAACACCACAACGTAATGGTGTGTCCGAACGTCGTAACCGCGCTTTATTAGATATGGTGCGATCTATGATATCTCTCACTGATTTACCGCTATCGTTTTGGGGTTATGCTTTAGAGACAGTTGCATTCACATTAAATAGGGCACCATCTAAATCCGTTGAGACGACACCTTATGAACTGTGGTTTGGCAAGAAACCCAAGTTGTTTCTTAAAGTTTCGGGCTGCGATGCTTATGTGAAGAAGCTTCAACCTGATAAGCTCGAACCCAAATTGGAGAAATGTGTCTTCACAGGATACCCAAAGGAGACTGTTGGGTACACCTTCTGTCACAGATCCAAAGGCAAAACATTCGTTGCTAAGAATTGATCCTTTCTAGAGAAGGAGTTTCTCTCGAAAGAAGTGAGTGGGAGGAAAGTAGAACTTGATGAGGTAATTGTACCTTCTCCCTTATTGGAAAGTAGTTCATCACTGAAACCAGTTCCAGCGATTCCTACACCAGTAAGTGAGGAAGCTAATGATGATGATCATGAAACTTATGATCAAGTTACTACCGAACCTCGTAGGTCAACCAGAGTAAGATCCGCATCAGAGTGGTACGGTAATCATGTTCTGGAAGTCATGTTACTTGACCATGATGAACCTACAAACTATGAGGAAGCGATGATGAGCCCAGATTCCGCAAAATGGCTTGAGGCCATGAAATCTGAGATGGGATCCATGTATGAGAACGAAGTGTGGACTTTGGTTGACTTGCCCGTTGATCGGTAGGCCATAGAGAATAAATGGATCTTCGAGAAGAAGACTGACGATGTAATATTACAATCTACAAAGCTCGAC
>NW_021269143.1:0-6183 GCF_002162155.2 Triticum dicoccoides
GGGGGGTGGTTTAGGGGAGGGCGGGGCGGCGAGGCGGTCGCGGGAGGCGGGGGCCGGCGGTTAGGGCTGGGCTGGATCGGCGGTTGAAGACGGGAAGAAGAGACGGGAGGTTGAAGACGAACAATGTAGGTTGAATTTTGATCTAACGGTTGAGACAGGAGGAAGAGAATCGACTGACCCTTTCTACAATTTCAATCGACTGTCGCCTAGCCTCTCCCAGAGATGAACCTATGACGAATCAAGTGCCTATATACATGTAGACATTGTACATTCCAGAAGATAGTGCCTCCATAAATCCTCAGCGCCACACATACCGCATGAACTCGTAGTTGATGTTTTCTGATGGCAATGCACGTCCTCAGTGGGCAATGTTTAGCTAATCTCCACAGAAACGTTCTAACTTATCCTATTCATGAGATAAATGTGCTCGATCCTGGTAATCCTTAGGGCTGCGATGCACGTGGGCTTCGATCTGATCAAAGAATAAATTGGCCCACAATCCAGAAATGGTTATGGTACAAAAATAGTTCTAATACTTCCTCCAAAAAGCAAAAAGTGAGGCTAAATTCAGTTACTACATACGCTCGTATAAGCAGCCGCTTCAGGCAGCTTGGAACACAGAGATAATTTATATATAAGATTTGAACATTTTTCTGTATATTGTTACATACACTCACCATCAGTTCCTTATCTGGATATGATCTATCTAAAGACAGGATCTCGAGAAAATGCGTTTGTAAAACTGCTGTTCCATTTTGTTGGCACACAAGCACAACACAGGTTCAGGTTTTGTTGACAACTTGACATACTCACACCTCATGTTAAGAATGAATGCTGGATCAGGTGATATTTTCTGCAATGTGCAAACGTTTCCCCAAGAAGTGAAAACAGAAGCCAGAAATAGACAGGAGCGGAAATCTTGATACAAATTCGAGAAAACTACACACCAATGTTCAACCTTCTTTATACAATACTAATGAGAAACCATACACGACCGTAGCGGATACAACACTCTGACACACAGCTCTTGCTGAATGGGAATTTCACTCCTGGCACAGTTTTAGCAGGTTTGAACAACGATTTCGGTGGTACATATAGCAGTAGTGATGGTGATGTATACATCTCCATATTTTACAACATCAGTGCCGCATTCTAAGCAGCAACTAGTGTGGTCACGGCCGGAACCTGGACTTGCCCTGGAGTGGCCAGCTGACTGATGTTCGCCGGACGAATCCGGCCGCTTGCGAGCCCGGCAGTCAGGTCCTCCACTTCCACTTTCAGCACGTCTCGGCGGTTGCCAATGTCACCTGCATACCTGCTGACACAGTACACCCCGACAGCCATCACCGCCACTCCATAGATGTTCGTGGTTACTAGGCGGAAAGGGGTCGAAACCACAGCAGCAAGAGGGCCGCCGATGATGGACACAGCCTGCCCACTCTGCCCGAGCCCGACGTTGCCTTGCTCAGCCACAAGCAGACCAGTCTTGCAGTATATAGCAAAGTCTTCGCAGTTGTTCTTGAACAGGCTGTAGCACCTGAAACCATTGGTCAACAAGTATTTGGCACGTCGGACAACCACCTCGTCAGGATCAGTGGCAGCAAGTGTGCAGATCCCGCAAGGAAGAAGAATGAGTCCATGAAGAAGACAAACAGACGTAGTCGAACGGAACCTCACAAACGCGACGTTATCGGAACTAACCCGAAGAAGCAATGCCGGAAAGAAGCAAACAACATAGTAAACAACCACCACATAAGCATGGCACGATGCACAAACAAGTATGATGTATGTCCGGTTTAAAGAGGCATGACATGGCAAAGTGCAACAAACAAAATTACAAATTAAGTGGAGCTCAACATGCAACTCCGTTGCATATTGACGAAACACCACATGACTTATTTAGTTCGATCTCGTTTATGTACTCAACAATATTAAATGTTTTTAGCATGGCAAGAGGTGAAGCATAATGAAACTATCTATCTAGGCAAGTTTAAATGAGGCCGGAACAACAAAACAACATTTCCGGAAAATCCTTATATGCATATATTAGGTTTGGTACTGTTCTGCCCTAAACCATATTTTATAGTTGTTAAACATGCAAAGTGAGTACACCATGTTAAACTAGGCATTTTTCTACCCCATTTACATATAAAGTATATTAAATTCCGAGTTACGGTTAAATAGTTATGAATTAAATCATTTTAGCAAGTTATTTAAGCAAATTTAAACAAACAACATTTTAAACATAGATGAAAGTGGCAAATTATTAGTCTACACAAAATTCTAAGCAAGTTTCATATATTAAGTTTTTACATGTGATGCTTAGTTTGTGAGTTAAAATATGCATGAAGTTCAAGGGTGTTTCTGCAAATATGTAAATCCCTGGTATTTATCAAATTCGCAAAACAAAAAAACAACCACTAGGCCGAAACTGTCTGGCCCAGCTACACAAGGGGGTTTGGCGGCTGCTCACCACTGGGCCTTGGGGCCAGCGAATCTGGTGGGCTAAAACTGAGCGCGGGGCGGCTGCATGCCTTGGCAAAGAAACAGGCCGGGCCTGGCGCTGGCGTGGTCAACGCGAGAAGGCGCGGGACAAACGACCTGCTCCTCGCAGTCGCAGAGGAAGCAGAGGCCACGGCAAAGCATGGCGAGTCAGAGGACAACGGAGGGGCACGGCGAGGGTCATGCGCGGGCGAGGGCGCGCAGGAACCGGCCGGATCCGAGGCTCGGTGGCGGTGGAGCTCCGTTCTGAGGGCAGTGGATCGGGCGGCTAGGTGCGTGTGTCCTCGACCTGTCGCTTGAAGCAGAGGAACGAGCGGTGCTCCGGCGAGGAACTTGGGTGACGACGACGAACGTGGCGCGACTGGAACATCGTCCTCTTCCCGTAGTAGAAGAAAGGGGAGGCCAGTGGGGTCTTGGACGGCGACGCGATGGAGAGATCCGGCAGCATGGCGCGGCGGTGGAAGCTCCTGCTGCTGCAGTACCAAGAGAGGAAGAGAAGGTCAGGGAGGCATAGAGAGAAAGGGGCGAATCAAGGAGGCAAGGGAGGGCCGGCGGGGCTCATCTGTTGAGTGCGCCGGCGATGTGTATGGCCGGACGGAGGCGGTTGCTGGGGCTTTACGGGAGGTGCTGCTTGAAATTCTCCCTTGGCGGGCTTCGACGGCGCCGAACAGCAACGGCGAAGAGAAAGCTTCGGGAGGAGCTTGACGATGGTGTGGTCCTTTCCTCTGGATCGAGCGAAAACAGGGGCGCGGGGACGAGGGGCACGGCCTCGATCCCATATGGATCGAGCAGAAGGACTATAGGTTGGAGGCCGAGGGAAATTTGGATTGATGAGTAGCAGTGGAGAGAGCTGGTTGGTGGGTGGGGGAAAATGAGGAGAAGGGGATCCAGAGGTAGATGCGGTAGGTGGCGGCAGCTCGACGGGACAAAGTCCTTAGATTTTAGGGTTTGACCAAAAAGAATAAGGGTGGACTATATATACATCACAGATTAGGTTAGGGGCTACCTCGGTCCCTCTGATCGGAATCGGATGGTCGAGATAAATAGGCTAGGGAGACCAAAAAGAAAAACGGAGATGTTTTGTAGATGTTTAGGGATGATCCAGACCCAATGGTGACGACTGTCCGGGTCGGGTCCGGGACAGCTTTTCGGACGCGCGCGCGAGGAGGGCCGCGGGCTGACGAGAGGGGTAGGCATGGGCCTAGGTGGACTGTGGAGAGCGGGTTGGTCTGAGAGAAGAGGGGAGAGATGCAACCCGGCACGATTTCCGGAGACCGAAAACGCCCCACGATTTGAACGACTATAATGTCGCTATAGTTATCTGTTGGGGCATCAAATGGACTCCGAATGCGATGAAACTTGGCAGGCGGACTACTGACAACATAACAAGACCGCACACCAACTCTCATCCCATTCTGAGAACCTTTTTCGGTCACTTATAAAATACTATTTCGGACATGCCACGGGCGCGTGCAAGTGTGTCCGGACTCAGAGCGGACAACGAAAGGAACTGGGAGACCGGGACAGATGCAAGTTTTGAAAAACATGATGATGCAATGCATATGATGACATGATATGAAATGCATAACACGCAAGCAAATGACAAGGCAACAACAGCGAATAACTGGAAGACAACTGGCACATCGGTCTCGGGGCGTCACACTTAATGATCTTTAGTAGTTGCGGATGCTTGCTAGAGTTCCAATTATAAGTGCATATGATCCAAGTAGAGAAAGTATGTTAACTTATGCATCTCCCTCATATAAAATTGCAATAATGATTACCGGTCTAGTTATTGATTGCCTAGAGACAAATAACTTTCTCGTAACAAAAAGCTCTTTACTAAAACTAACTTAGTTGTGTCTTTATCTAAACAGCCCCTACTTTTTATTTACGTAATCTTTACTATATTTCAAGCCTATCCAACAACACCAACAAAGTACTTCTAGTTTCATACTTGTTCTAGGTAAAGCGAACGTCAAGCGTGCGTAGAGTTGTATCGGTGGTCGATAGAACTCGAGGGAATATTTGTTCTGCCTTTAGCTTCTCGTTGGGTTCGACACTCTTACTTATCGAAAACCATTGTGATCCCCTATACTTGTGGGTTATCAAGCAACACCAGATGTTATGAACACCTGGCAGAGCAAAGCTGATGACTACTCGATAGTTCAGTGTGCCATGCTTTACGGCTTAGAACCGGGACTTCAACGACGTTTTGAACGTCATGGAGCATATGAGATGTTCCAGGAGTTGAAGTTAATATTTCAAGCAAATGCCCGGATTGAGAGGTATGAAGTCTCCAATAAGTTCTGCACCTGCAAAATGGAGGAGAATAGTTCTGTCAGTGAACATATACTCGGAATGTCTGGGTACCACAACCACTTGACTCGGCTAGGAGTTAATCTTCCTGATGATAGTGTCATTGACAGAGTTCTTCAATCACTGCCACCAAGCTACAAGAGCTTCGTGATGAACTATAATATGCAAGGGATGGATAAGACGATTCCTGAGCTCTTTGCAATGCTAAAGGCTGCGGAGGTAGAAATCAAGAAGGAGCATCAGGTGTTGATGGTCAACAAGACCACCCATTTCAAGAAAAAGGGTAAAGGGAAGAAGGGGGACTTCAAGAAGAACAGCAAGCCAGTTGATGCTCAAATGAAGAAACCCAAGTCTGGACCTAAGCCTGAAACATTTGAAAAGTTCAAAGAATTTCAGAGTGAAGTGGAAAATCATCGTAACAAGAAAATCAAGTTTTTGCGATCTGATTGTGGAGGTGAATATTTGAGTTATGAGTTTGGACTTCATTTGAAACAACGCGGAATAGTTTCGCAACTCACGCCACCTGGAACACCACAACGTAATGGTGTGTCCGAACGTCGTAACCGCGCTTTATTAGATATGGTGCGATCTATGATATCTCTCACTGATTTACCGCTATCGTTTTGGGGTTATGCTTTAGAGACAGTTGCATTCACATTAAATAGGGCACCATCTAAATCCGTTGAGACGACACCTTATGAACTGTGGTTTGGCAAGAAACCCAAGTTGTTTCTTAAAGTTTCGGGCTGCGATGCTTATGTGAAGAAGCTTCAACCTGATAAGCTCGAACCCAAATTGGAGAAATGTGTCTTCACAGGATACCCAAAGGAGACTGTTGGGTACACCTTCTGTCACAGATCCAAAGGCAAAACATTCGTTGCTAAGAATTGATCCTTTCTAGAGAAGGAGTTTCTCTCGAAAGAAGTGAGTGGGAGGAAAGTAGAACTTGATGAGGTAATTGTACCTTCTCCCTTATTGGAAAGTAGTTCATCACTGAAACCAGTTCCAGCGATTCCTACACCAGTAAGTGAGGAAGCTAATGATGATGATCATGAAACTTATGATCAAGTTACTACCGAACCTCGTAGGTCAACCAGAGTAAGATCCGCATCAGAGTGGTACGGTAATCATGTTCTGGAAGTCATGTTACTTGACCATGATGAACCTACAAACTATGAGGAAGCGATGATGAGCCCAGATTCCGCAAAATGGCTTGAGGCCATGAAATCTGAGATGGGATCCATGTATGAGAACGAAGTGTGGACTTTGGTTGACTTGCCCGTTGATCGGTAGGCCATAGAGAATAAATGGATCTTCGAGAAGAAGACTGACGATGTAATATTACAATCTACAAAGCTCGAC
>NW_021269144.1:0-1332 GCF_002162155.2 Triticum dicoccoides
AAATAATGTTGCCATGTTTCTAAAGTCCGAACAAGAGCATATAATTCTTTATCATAAGTAGAATAATTCAGACTAGGCCCACTCAATTTTCCAGAAAAGTATGCAACAGGTTTGCCATCTTGTAATAACACACCGCCTAATCCAATTCCACTAGCATCACATTCAAGCTCAAAAGTCTTATTAAAATCAGGAAGTTGGAGTAAAGGAGCATGTGTCAACTTATCTTTCAATACCGAGAAGGCTTCTTCCTGTGCGGTACCCCAAAGAAAAGGCACATCTTTCTTTGTAAGCTCATTGAGAGGTGCAGCAATGGTGCTGAAATCTCTCACAAAACGCCTATAGAATCCAGCGAGGCCAAGAAAACTCCTCACTTGTGTGACTGTTTTGGGTTGCGGCCAACTCTCAATAGCTTCAATCTTGGCTTTATCAACTTCAATTCCCTGTGGAGTAACAACATAGCCAAGAAAAGATACTCGGTCGGTGCAAAAGGTGCACTTCCCAAGGTTACCAAACAAACGTGCATCACGTAGAGCAATAAAAACAGGACGTAAATGTTCCAAATGTTCTTCCAAAGATCTGCTATAAATCAATATGTCATCAAAGTAAACTACCACAAATCGTCCAATGAAAGCACGTAAAACTTCGTTCATTAATCTCATGAAAGTACTAGGTGCATTAGTTAACCCAATAGGCATGACTAACCACTCATATAATCCACCATTCATCTCCCAATTTCATACGAATTTGATGGTATCCACTACGCAAATCAACTTTGGAGAATATTGTAGAGCCACTCAATTCATCAAGCATATCATCTAGCCTAGGAATAGGATGACGATAATGAATAGTAATATTATTGATGCCTCTACAATCAACACACATACGTGATGTACCATCCTTTTTCGGCACTAGAATAATAGGAACAGCACAAGGACTAAGGGATTCGCGTATATAACCTTTGTCGAGAAGCTCTTGTACTTGACGCATAATCTCCTTCGTCTCCTCTGGATTGGTACGGTATGGTGCACGGTTTGGCAGTGAAGCACCGGGAATTAAGTCAATCTGATGCTCAATCCCTCGAATAGGCGGTAATCCCGGTGGCACGTCTTGTGGAAAGACGTCAGCGAACTCCTGCAAAATGTTAGTGACAGCAAGAGGCAAAGAGGAAGGCACGTCCTCGAATGAAAATAATGCCTCTTTGCACACAAAAGCATAGCAAACAGATTTGCTGAAATCTAGCTCATCAATATCAGATTTGGTGGCAAATAAACATGCACTTTTCAATTTAATTTCAGAAGCAACACTAGATGGTTTATTATTAGGCTTCATTTG
>NW_021269145.1:0-2218 GCF_002162155.2 Triticum dicoccoides
AGCCCAAACTGACGATCCACCTTAGCACCTTCCACTTTGACACCTCCAACATTGCCACTGTCAACACGGCTGCCTCCGTGCTTTCGCACCCAGGCGGATAAGCTTGTTCTGCTGCCTGCCTAGTCTTGAACCCTCTATAGCTGTTGTTGCTATAAGATGCCACTTGTGCATTGGTTTCTTCCCATGAACTATAAACCCCTAGAGCCTTACTGATGAACACGGCATACCACTTTCCCTAGCAATGTACAAGAGCAAGAGTTGAAGCAGCAAATCAATGGAGCACACAAGTAGCAAGCAAAGTAGCACACAAACAACAATGGAGAAGAAGAGAAGTAAAGCATGCGTGATCATATGGCATAGCAAGTTCAACCTAGCACTACCTTGGTGTTAACCTACCACCACATCCAAAAGAGGGTGTCGTCCTACCACCGCAAGTTCACCATCAGCATGAGGGGTTAGTATATACCACCTCACCAAAATATCCACACCATCAAATTGTTTTTCAACCCTAACTACACAAAATGTACGTCGTCATCGTCATCATCATCGTCGTCATCGTCACCACCGCCATCGCCGTCGGGGATCATGCACGCTCACAAGCAACACTACTCTAGTAGTAGTGCTTGCCTAGCCAGCATCTAAGCCACAACACCCTATGAGCGCCTGCCATGGCAACGAACCCAACACCCTAGGCCTTGTTGTCAAGCAGGTGGTTGAGAGCTGCCATGAGAGCCTCGTCGCTGAAGCCACCCTGGGTCATAACAGCGCCATACAGGTCAGGGTGGACGTCGAGGGGTTTGCACTCCCTGATGGCTGTTGCAACCTCCTTCACCGCCTCAGTCATGCTGCAAAAGACATTGATCTCCTCCATCAGGCCTCCTCTCTTCCTATTCCTATCATGGATGGGGTCAAATGGCTTGTCGAAGGGCTTCGCGACTGGCTTGTCAGGGCCATCAAGGACCTTGACGTCCGGGGTCCCAGGGAAGTCTGGCATGGAGAATCAAGAGGCTCCCCCGAGCCCATGGCATGCTTCCCAGTTGCTAGCCCAAAGGAGAAGATGTGCTACATCTGGTTGTAGTTTTGTATGGGTGTGCTGAGGAACTCAGCGTCCCTTGGGTGGTCCTAAGAATGAAACACAAGTGTTGTTAGTTGCGATTAGGAGTAGGCAATGGTGGACAGTATGAAAAGGAAGAGGGATGTGACCTAATCGCGGCATGGCCGGCGTAGTGCTCTGCCTCCAGAACTATGGAGCAAGTGTTCTCATCCCATGAGGCGCTGCTAAGGTCTCTCAGCTTGGAAACTTGGATTCATTGACCTCTCCACTTCCTCAGGTGGTTGTACACCTGGGTGGCAGACACCTCCTGCCCACAGAACTCAAACACCTGCTTCGCAACGGTGTTCAAGTGCACCTCCTTAAAGCCCTTATCAGACCTAACTCCAATAGAGATGACCTCACACATCTTGTTCAGCACGAACGTGGACATGAACGGCTGCCACTTCATGTTGTTCGACCTACCATCCTTCTTTACCTTTGCTGCTGCTACCTTGAGTGCATCGGCAGTAGCAGCAGCAACAGGAGTTGGCTCAACGAGCACTACTGGCACATAGAAGGAATCAAACGCGAACACCTCTGAATCAGGTGCCATCTTGGAGATAGGCTGCGAGTCCTCGACAAACAATGGAGCAAACTGGTTGTCGGACAGGACAAGGGCCTGACTAAGATCTTGCGTCTGCGTGGTCATGTCCTACAATCGTAGCACGCATTGACGGTAAGCATAGAACACAACATATCGGACAATCCATGAAAGCAGCAGAATACATGTACATGGTTCATGACTATCATACTAAGCACATAATAGTTCATCGCTCTCATACTAAGCATACCGGACAACCTATGAGCACGAACATACATCTACAATAAACAACATGCTACAAATGGACCACCAATAGGTACAAATCACAGATCTAAGCACGAATCAACGCAAGCACAAGGTTCAACTTCAAATTCTACTACTAATCTAGCCTACCACATACTTGAACATCTAGCCCTATCATAAATTGCAACCGCGGCATAGCAATCAACCATATAAGCTCACAGATTAGACCACTAATCAACCATGCATCTAGATCAAACCCTAGCTGCAGCTCATATCTAGCTAGAAGGAACAGAGAGAAAGGGGGATTGAACTCACAGAGGCCATGGTTGCAGCTTGAGGAC
>NW_021269146.1:0-1608 GCF_002162155.2 Triticum dicoccoides
CTAACCCTAAATTTTTTTTGTGGCTTTTTCGTGGACTATAGGTATGAAGAGCAGACTCGATCTAAACTACTAAAAAACTGTAAAATCTCACCGAGCAACCTGGAAATCTGATACCACTTGATAGAGGCAAAGGTGTCCCGTCTTTCGATGAGATGGTGGATTTCGCTTTGGTGGAAGTCGACTTTGACGATCCGACTACGAACGTGCGAGGACGTCGCGCCTTAGCAATCGCTAAACCAACTCCGAGAGGTTATTGACCACGCCGGAGCACGATCAACCTGACCACGAGGGTCTGTTTCCTGCGAGCAAACGAAGAACAAGCAAGAAACTAAGATTGCAATCTGGATATTGCGAATATAAGATGAAAGCTTTATTGATCAAGGTGGGGTTCTGTGACGCCTTTGTCTGGTCGTTGAACACAAACGAAGTACGCGAAGTTGCAGCTATGGCGAACTTTTAATCTAATAAAACCCAAAGTCTAAACGATGCCCTAAGGGCTGTATATATGGAGGAAGAGGGGGGAATTTCGTGGCCCTTGGTGGAGGAGTCCGAAATCAACCCTATCTCTTGTTTCCCCACACATACGGACTCTAAAAATAGCCTATACTTATGTATTTCGAAATTACATGGGCCTGGCCCAATAATAAGGTGACGCAGCACCTAAAATAGCCTCGGGACGAAATTTATGAAGTGGCATCTTGTATATTTCGTCCAAGGCTTCATGCACCCATTATGGTGGCTTCAAAGTCCTGAAATCATCACTTGTAACTCCGTTCTTGTTCCCCTTGCGCATGCCATCATCTCCATGCTTGTTCTTGCTCCAATGTTCATCCTTCTCCAAGCTAGGCCCTTCATTTGTAAGCAAAACAAATGTATCCAATTTAGGCAGCATCATATTCTCATGAACATTAGAATCATTACCAAGAAACGAAAGTACCTGGTAATTTAGTTGGCGTGCACGAGCTCTAGTAATTGGTCCAGTATGTATAGCAGCAGGGGCTGTGGGTGTAACAATTGTATTGATGTCCTCATTAGTACATCACGTATGTGTGTTGATTGTAGAGGCATTAATAATATTACTATTCGTTATCGTCATCCTATTCCTAGGCTAGATGATATGCTTGATGAATTGAGTGGTTCTACAATATTCTCCAAAGTTGATTTGCATAGTGGCTACCATCAAATTCGTATGAAATTGGAAGATGAATGGAAAACAGCATTTAAAACTAAGTTTGGATTATATGAGTGGTTAGTCATGCCTTTTGGGTTAACTAATGCACCTAGTACTTTCATGAGATTAATGAACGAAGTTTTACGTGCTTTCATTGGACGATTTGTGGTAGTTTACTTTGATGACATATTGATTTATAGCAGATCTTTGGAAGAACATTTGGAACATTTACGTGCTGTTTTTATTGCTCTACGTGATGCACGTTTGTTTGGTAACCTTGGGAAGTGCACCTTTTGCACCGACTGAGTATCTTTTCTTGGCTATGTTGTTACTCCACAGGGAATTGAAGTTGATAAAGCCAAGATTGAAGCTATTGAGAGTTGGCCGCAGCCCAAAACGGTCACACAAGTGAGGAGTTTTCTTGGCCTCGCTGGATT
>NW_021269147.1:0-766 GCF_002162155.2 Triticum dicoccoides
TTTTCGTAGTTTAGATCGAGTCTGTTCTTCATACCTACAGTCCACGAAAAAGCCACAAAAAAAATTAGGGTTAGTTCATCATATCCGAACCAATCTGAGCCTTTGCATAATCTTTTTAGGGTTTTGCTTTGTTGAATTTGCGGTTGCATCGTCGTGTCTAGTTGCTGGTCTTAGAGTCTAGTCTTTTAGAGTTTCGAGTTCTGGTCATAAGTTGTCACGCCGCCGCCGCACCATCATCATCGCCCCTGCCATCTACCACCACCGCTCCGAATTCGTATCCATATACCACCACCAATCCGTGTCCATATACCACCACCGATCCATATCCATATACTACCACCGCTACCACCACCGCTGCCATATACCACCACCATATATCCACCACCAATCCGAGTTCTTTGCTTATTAGGTTTGTTTTCGGGATCCATCTCGATTCCGATTCGTATTTCCTTGCCGGAGTAGGTTTCGGAAAAAAAAAAAAGAGTCGGGTAGCCACGCTCCGTTTAGGCCCAAAATTTTTCGAAAACGCATTTTTCGAAAAAATTTCTGGCTATCCTATTTTTAGGTGTTTCTGAGTGTTTTGAGACAGGTGCCATTATAGGAAGTTTTTTTTGACCCGTTTCCAGTTTTTGGGTCCGGGCAGTCGAAAAAAAAAAAATTGGTCGAAAAAATTTCGTGCCCATCCTGTCAGTTTGAGCTAGGAAGAGTTTTGAGACACTCGCCATTATAGTGATTTTTCGCAAAAAAAAAAGCAGCGCAAAAAAAA
>NW_021269148.1:0-972 GCF_002162155.2 Triticum dicoccoides
GGATCGAGACTGGGATTTGTCACTCCGTATGACGGAGAGGTATCTCTGGGCCCACTCGGTAATGCATCATCATATTGAGCTCAATGTGACCAAGGTGTTGGACACGGGATCATGCATTACGGTACGAGTAAAGTGACTTGCCGGTAACGAGACTGAACAAGGTATTGGGATACCGACGATCGAGTCTCGGGCAAGTAACGTACCGATTGACAAAGGGAATTGCATACAGGGTTTGATCGAATCCTCGACATAGTGGTTCATCTGATGACAACATCGAGGAGCATGTGGGAGCCATCATGGGTATCCAGATCCCGCTGATGGTTATTGACTGAGAGAGTCTCGGTCATGTCTGCATGTCTCCCGAACCCGTAGGGTCTACACACTTAAGGTTCAGTTACGCTAGGGTTATAGGGATATGTATATGCAGTAACCCGAATGTTGTTCGGAGTCCCGGATGAGATCCCGGACGTCAAGAGGAGTTCCGGAATGGTCCGGAGGTAAAGATTTATATATGGGAAGTCCTGTTTCGGGCATCGGGACAAGTTTCGGGGTTATCGGTATTGTACCGGGACCACCGGAAGGGTCCCGGGGGTCCAGCGGGTGGGTCCACCTGTCCCGGGGGGCCACATGGGCTGTAGGGGGTGCGCCTTGGCCTAATGGGCCAAGGGCACCAGCCCCACATAGGCCCATGCGCCTAGGGTTTAAGGGGGCAAGAGTCCTAGGAGGGTAAGGCACCTCCTAGGTGCCTTGGGGGGAGGGAAAACCCCCCTTGGCCGCCGCACCCCCTAGGAGATTGGATCTCCTAGGGCCGGCCACCCCCCCTTGGCACCCCTATATATAGTGGGGGAGAGGAGGGACTTCATACCTGAACGCCCTGGCCTTTGGTTGCCTCCTTCTCCCTCCCCAACACCTCCTCCACCTCCATAGTGCTTAGCGAAGCTCTGCCGGAGTACTGCAGCTCCATCAACACCA
>NW_021269149.1:0-814 GCF_002162155.2 Triticum dicoccoides
TTTTTCGGCTGCCCAGACCCAAAAACTGGAAACGGGTCAAAAAAACTTCCTATAATGGCACCTGTCTCAAAACACTCAGAAACACCTAAAAATAGGATAGCCAGAAATTTTTTCGAAAAATGCGTTTTCGAAAAATTTTGGGCCTAAACGGAGCGTGGCTACCCGACTCCGGCAAGGAAACACGAATCGGAATCTAGATGGATCCCAAAAACAAACCTAATAAGCAAAGAACTCGGATTGGTGGTGGATATATGGTGGTGGTATATGGCAGCGGTGGTGGTAGCGGTGGTAGTATATGGATATGGATCGGTGGTGGTATATGGACACGGATTGGTGGTGGTATATGGATACGGATTCGGTGTGGTGGTGGTAGATGGCAGGGGCGATGATGATGGTGCGGCGGCGGCGTGACAACTTATGACC
The DNA here is from genome assembly GCF_002162155.2 of Triticum dicoccoides. Lineage (NCBI taxonomy): Eukaryota > Viridiplantae > Streptophyta > Magnoliopsida > Poales > Poaceae > Triticum > Triticum dicoccoides. The sequence goes on from NW_021269149.1 coordinate 424, forward strand.
AGAACTCGAAACTCTAAAAGACTAGACTCTAAGACCAGCAACTAGACACGACGATGCAACCGCAAATTCAACAAAGCAAAAACCCTAAAAAGATTATGCAAAGGCTCAGATTGGTTCGGATATGATGAACTAACCCTAAATTTTTTTTGTGGCTTTTTCGTGGACTATAGGTATGAAGAACAGACTCGATCTAAACTACGAAAAACTGTAAAATCTCACCGAGCAACCTGGAAATCTGATACCACTTGATAGAGGCAAAGGTGTCCCGTCTTTCGATGAGATGATGGATATCGCTTTGGTGGAAGTCGACTTTGACGATCCGACTACGAACGTGCGAGGACGTCGCGCCTTAGCAATCGCTAAACCAACTCCGAGAGGTTATTGACCACGC
>NW_021269150.1:0-1090 GCF_002162155.2 Triticum dicoccoides
AACTCATGCATTAAAACCAAATGAGGAATGTAGTCGTTTACAAGTTCCCGAAGGGAAAGTACGACTTCATGAAAGCAAGCTGAACGCAAACGCAACATAACATGGTTTCACAAGAACCATTACAAGGACTCGACTTCGCAAAAGGGGTACACGACCTATCCTACCATAGGCTACGAGCTAGCCTATCCTAGTCCTGAACGGAGTCTAAGTGGTGGAATGCTCGGTCGGGTATTCTGGCTCCTCTGGATCTTCCTCCTCATCTTCATCTGTCTTGGTCTCCTCATCGCTCGAGGAAGCGGGGGAGTGAAGGAGCAGAACACGGTGCTGCTTTGCTGGTGGCGTCTTGAAGAGGTTGCGGTACTCCTTTGCCGTCATACGGCGTGGCTGAGGTGGTCCCTCGGCATGTGCGACCTGTGGGGGTCGTCCGCCTCGATACGCTACTGCGGGCTGTCCAGGGGGCGCTCCATCCTTCTTGATCCTGTCTGCCTTCATCTGAACTATGCGGAGGAGCTCCTTGGTCTCGCGGAGTTCCTTCCGAAGCTCCGTCGACTCCGAGGCCAGGTGTTGTGCCAGACTATCGGCACACAAGCTGAAGTAGGTCTGGAAGCGGAGAGAAAGTCCCTCGTCCAAGGGTGGTGCTGGCGCTCTCGTCATCACCTTCCTTACGATAAGGCAGGTAACGAGTGGCTGGCTCTCTCGCCATCTCTGGCAGGAGATCCCGGAGGCGAGTCAGCGCCTTGAGGGCAGCAGTCTCCACGGCGAGAAGCAGTGTCGCCATCTGGGGTCCCTCAAAGAACCAGCTCGTCGGGGCGTCATTCGCCCTCACGACTACCTCCACGTGATACTCCCTCTTGGTGCTGTCGACCCAGTGCTCGTGGTAGGAGAAGGTGGGGACTCGAGTGAACTGGCACTTCCTGAGGCTATCCTCAAGAAGCACAGGAAACCCAGTGGTCAGGAAGTCCTCGGGTACGGCGGCCATCTACAAAAAGTGGAAGGGAAAGGGTCAATAAAGGAATGTGACCTATGTTTGGGATACTAACATAAACATAGGTATATGGGTAACCTGGTGGATAGTCTCGCTCTAACTAAC
>NW_021269151.1:0-1541 GCF_002162155.2 Triticum dicoccoides
TCCTTATGAAGGGTAAATAGCAATTGGCATATCACGTTGTGGTCTTGCGTAGGTAAGAAACGTTCTTGCTAGAAACCCATAGCAGCCACGTAAAACATGCAACAACAATTAGAGGACGTCTAACTTGTTTTTGCAGGGTATGCTATGTGATGTGATATGGCCAAAAGGATGTGATGAATGATATATGTGATGTATGAGATTGATCATGTTCTTGTAATAGGATTCACGACTTGCAAGTCGATGAGTATGACAACCGGCAGGAGCCATAGGAGTTGTCTTTATTTTTTGTATGACCTGCGTGTCATTGAAGAACGCCATGTAAACTACTTTACTTTATTGCTAAACGCGTTAGTCATAGAAGTAGAAGTAGTCGTTGGCGTGACAACTTCATGAAGACACGATGATGGAGATCATGATGATGGAGATCATGGTGTCATGCCGGTGACAAGATGATCATGGAGCCCCGAAGATGGAGATCAATGTGGCTATATGATATTGGCCATATCATGTCACTACTCTATTTTTGATTGCATGTGATGTTTATCATGTTTATGCATCTTGTTTGCTTAGAACGACGGTAGTAAATAAGATGATCCCTTACAAAATTTCAAGAAGTGTTCTCCCCTAACTGTGCACCGTTGCTACAGTTCGTCGCTTCTAAGCACCACGTGATGATCGGGTGTGATGGATTCTTACGTTCAAATACAACGGGTGTAAGACAGTTTTACACAGCGAAAACACTTAGGGTTAACTTGACGAGCCTAGCATGTGCAGACATGGCCTCGGAACATGGAGACCGAAAGGTCGAGCATGAGTCGTATAGTAGATACGATCAACATGAAGATGTTCACCGACGTTAACTAGTCCGTCTCACGTGATGATCGGACACGGCCTAGTTGACTCGGATCATGTAATCACTTAGATGACTAGAGGGATGTCTATCTGAGTGGGAGTTCATAAGATGAACTTAATTATCTTGAACATAGTCAAAAGACCTTTTGCAAATTATGTCATAGCTCGCGCTTTAATTCCACTGTTTAGATATGTTCCTAGAGAAAATATAGTTGAAAGTTGAAAGTAGCGATTATGCGGACAGTAGATAGCTTATGTCCTTAATGCACTGCTCAGTGTGTTGAACCTCGAACGTTGTCTGTGGATGTTGCGAACATCTGACATACACGTTTTGATAACTACGTGATAGTTCAGTTAAACGGTTTAGAATTGAGGCACCAAAGATGTTTTTGAAACATCGCGAAACATATGAGATGTTTTGAGGGCTGAAATTGGGATTTCAGGCTCGTGCCCATGTCAAGAGGTATAAGACCTCCGACGATTTTCTTAGCCTGCAAACTAAGGGAGAAAAGCTCAATCGTTGAGCTTGTGCTCAAATTGTCTGAGTGCAACAATCACTTGAATCGAGTGGGAGTTGATCTTCCAGATGAGATAGTGACGTTTCCCCAAAAGTCATTGCCACCAAGCTGCTAGAGCTTCGTGATGAACTATAACATATCAAGGATAGAGATGATGATCCTTGAGGTATT
>NW_021269152.1:0-498 GCF_002162155.2 Triticum dicoccoides
GCCCAGCCGCACCCCACACCCTCCTCCTTATCCCCACCAGGGGGAAACCCTAATTCCCCACATCCCGTCGCCCCCTCCCCTGATCCCGATCTGGATCAGGGCATCACCCGCCGCCTCACGCCCCGCCACCGGCGCCCATCCCGGCGACGCCTCATCGCCGTCCTCCCCTCACTCCTCGCCGCCGCCTCATCCCCCCTCCACCTTGCCCTCGTCGCGCAGATGCGCCCCAATCCCGTTGCCCCCGAGCCCGACGCCGGGGCCCGACGCCGCCCCGCCGTCGCCGGGCTGCGCCCGCCTCCGCCACCACTGCCGCGACAGGGCCCTTCCCCGCCGGCGCCCCTCCATCCCACGACCTCCCGAGATCGACGCCGCGCCCCCTGCCTCGGGTCGTCGCCCATCAGTCGCTTCGCCGGCGTCGCCATGCCCTGCCCCGCGTCGGACGCCACCTCGACCCCTCCTCGCCGGACCTCGCGTCCTCGACCTCTTCCCCGCCGGCCG
>NW_021269153.1:0-877 GCF_002162155.2 Triticum dicoccoides
AAGTTTCAAATCATCCCAAGTAGTAGGTATATAATCAGGGTGTAACCGACAATATTCACTCCACCAAACCAAAGCATAACCAGTGAAAGAACCAACCGCAACCTTAACCTTTTTATGTTCATTGAAATTATGGGAAGCAAATATATTTTTTATGTCGAACTCCCATTCAATATATAAAGCAGGTTTAAAACGGCCATTAAATGGTGGTATAGATACATTAACCTGATCATGTGCATTTGGATGTTTGTGCACCTCTCGTGACGGTTGTGGTATCTGCAAAGGTGGTGGCACGTCTCCCGCGATCGACAAAGCCCATGAATTGACTCTGGATCCTGTCATGATTAGTAGAACAAGAAACAAAACCCAAAAATAATGTTCCTATAACTACTAGGATGTGGTGGTAAAACGCTCACAGTAAAGCAAATATCAATGTCTTACAAGTTCTTACCATGCAGCAGGCGGTGATCGGCAACCAGCGGTGTCAAGTAACTCCGAATATTGAGTAAAGCGATTGCCAGGGGAGCGTACATATACACGGTGTAGAAATATGTGGAGCTGGGTTGGCTATATATGGTAGCAAAAGATTAGCAATAATCAATTCAAAGATGCAATGTTGAATAAACGCTCAACGACGGTACTGTGCTGGTCCTAGGCTAGACCGAACTAGAGACGCGAGCCTAGAACACTAATGAGGTCACGTCGTAGCACAACTAGCATCAATGAAGGACACTAAGTAGCTCTGGACAGCAAGATATAAGTGAAGATCACAACGGCAGTAAAGATAATGAGGTGAAACAACAGCCAAGCAGGATATATCAACAACTTTGTCTTCAACTTTCCTCTGAAAAAGTTTGTGCCGATTTTTTTGTTTTTTTTT
>NW_021269154.1:0-973 GCF_002162155.2 Triticum dicoccoides
GAAGCAACCCGGCAACGACATCGATGTGTACCTAAGGCCATTAGTTGATGAACTTTTACAGCTGTGGGGCAGACCTGGTGTCCGTGTGTGGGATGAGCACAAAAAAGAGGAATTTAACCTACGAGCGTTGCTTTTCGTAACCATCAACGATTGGCCTGCTCTTAGTAACCTTTCGGGACTGTCAAATAAGGGATACAATGCATGCACGCACTGCTTACATGAGACTGAAAGTGTACATTTGCCAAATTGTAAGAAGAACGTGTACCTTGGGCATCGTCGATTTCTTCCGAAAATTCATCCAGTAAGAAAGAAAGGCAAGCATTACAACGGCAAGGCAGATCACCGGTCGAAGCCTGCGGAACGCACTGGTGCTGAGGTATTTGATATGGTCAAGGATTTGAAAGTCATCTTTGGAAAGGGTCCTGGCGGACAATCAGTTCCGAAGGGAGCTGACGGGCACGCAACCATGTGGAAGAAGAAATCTATATTCTGGGAGCTAGAATATTGGAAAGTCCTAGAAGTCCGCTCTGCAATCGACGTGATGCATGTTACGAAGAATATTTGCGTGAACCTCCTAAGCTTCTCGGGCGTGTATGGGAAGACAAATGATACAAAGGAAGCACGGCAGGACCAGCAACGTTTGAAAGACCCTGATGACCGGCATCCGGAATGGTTTCAAGGTCGTGCCAGCTACGCTCTGACCAAAGAAGAGAAGGTCATCTTTTTTGAATGCCTGAGCAGTATGAAGGTCCCGTCTGGATTCTCGTCCAATATAAAGGGAATAATAAACATGGCGGAGAAAAAGTTCCAAAACCTGAAGTCTCACGACTGCCACGTGATTATGACGCAATTGCTTCCGATTGCTTTGAGGGGGCTCCTGCCGGAAAATGTTCGAGTAGCCATTGTGAAGCTATGTGCATTCCTCAATGCAATCTCTCAGAAGGTAATCAATCCAGAAGATCTACCACGGTTA
>NW_021269155.1:0-1249 GCF_002162155.2 Triticum dicoccoides
CTACATATGCATCATTATCAACAAAGGGATGGTGGGGTTTAACTGCAGCAAGCCAGCTTTGACTCGGTGGCTATCCTAAACTACGACTGCGAGTAACTCTTTTGAGGTGGCGCACACGAGTCCACATATTCACCAACCAATACACCACTATGGAACCGCTCCCGTCTCCCTACGAGAACGCCATCCATAGCACTCACGCTTATCTTGCGTATTTTAGAGTATCCACTTTCACTTGTCTATGAACTGATATAAGCAACCCAGAAGTCCTTTACCGCGGACACGGCTATTCGAATAGATGATATTAACCCTGCAGGGGTGTACTTCTTCATACATGTTTCCACCACTTAGCGTCTGCACACGACATGTGCTCGGCAGACTTCAAGCGAAAGCCGACGTGGGTGTAGACCACGACCTACCTAAACACTCAAGTCTCTAGTCTAGGTTTATCGCCTATTCGGGTTCCATCCATGAGGAGATCTGGCCGGAGCTTCGCTCACAGCCCCAAACGATGTGAACAGGGTTCCCGAGATACCAAACAGGCATCCGGTACACCGTGCCACGTACCTACCGCATCACAGCCCACCCCTACGGTCAGCACTGTCCACGGCCTCCAGTAAGCTACAAACACCAGAAACTACTTGCAACTCCTGGACAGAGGACTAGGGTGAATAAGAAGTCGAGTGGGGTCATATTTCAGGGCCCAATGCATGGTAGTAGCTGAATCATGGATCACAAACACAGAACTCAGTTCCTAAGGACGGCTTCAATGAGACAACCCACCATGTACTCCTACATGGCCTCTCACCGACACCTTTACCAAATCGTGTTCACACACTTAGCTCACACACAGTAGGACATGTTCACACACCTCTGATTCATCCCCGATGAATCAGACCTGACTCAACTCTAAGCAGTAGCAGGCATGACAAACAAGCAAGAATGAGTAGGCACAACAGGGCTCAAACAACTCCTACTCATGCTAGTGGGTTTCATCTATTTACTGTGGCAATGACAGGTCATGCAAAGGATAAAGGGGTTCAGCTACCGCAGCAAGTAACAGATGAATCGGTGTTGTCCTAATGCAGTAAAAGAGAGCAGGAGCGAGAGAGTAGGATTGTATCGGAATGAACAAGGGGGTTTTGCTTGCCTGGCACTTCTGAAGATAACATTGAGTCTTCATCAGTGTCAACGATCACATCATCGGTATCACGTCTATCGAGAGGGGACAAATACCGGCAACACAGAAGGG
>NW_021269156.1:0-1069 GCF_002162155.2 Triticum dicoccoides
ATAAATGGGAATACATTTTACACGATCGCCCAAGATAAAAAGAGCACCAACCAAAACAGTGGTGTCCGCTTTGATGCAGCAACCGAGAATGGGCAAAAGGTCACATATTATGGTTACATAGAGGAGATATGGGAACTTGACTATGGACCCTCCTTTAAGGTCCCTTTGTTCCGGTGCAAATGGTTCAAGCTAACAGGAGGTGGGGTAAAGGTGGACCAGCAATACGGAATGACAATGGTGGATTTCAACAATCTTGGTTACCTTGACGAACCATTCGTCCTAGCGAAAGATGTCGCTCAGGTTTTCTATGTGAAGGACATGAGTAGCAAACCGAGGAAACGGAAAGATAAGAAAATGATCAGTACATCATGCGATGATCCAAAGCGCCACATTGTTCTTTCAGGGAAAAGAAACATCGTGGGAGTGGAGGACAAGATAGACATGTCAGAAGATTATAATATGTTTGCTGAAATGCCGCCCTTCAAAGTGAACACCGACCCAAGCATTAAGTTAAATGATGAGGATGCTCCATGGATACGGCACAATCGTAAGCAAGCAGGGACACAAGGAAAGAAATGATGTGTAATAATTTATTGTACCAAACTTTGTTGAATGGATCATGTGAATTATATTACCCGTGATGTGTTTGGTGTCCATTTTCGAATGATTCGAGATACCACTGATGATACATGAAATTTGGAGTGATTTAGTCATACTCCTGCCTAGGCGTATAAAATTTTGAATTGAATTAGTTTTATTTTTCTGAATTTTTTGATATATTATTTGTATTTTTAACATTTTGAATTGAATTAGTTTTATTTTTCTTAATTTTTTGATATATTATTTGTATTTTTAGAATTTTGAATTGAATTAGTTTTATTTTTCTGAATTTTTTGATATAATATTTGTGTTTTTAACATATTGAATTGAATTAGTTTTATTTTTCTGAATTTTTTGATATATTATTTGTGTTTTTAACATATTGAATTGAATTAGTTTTATTTTTCTGAATTTTTTGATATATTATTTGTATTTTTAACATTTTGAATTGAATTAGTTTTATTTTTCT
>NW_021269157.1:0-973 GCF_002162155.2 Triticum dicoccoides
TTTGTTTAAGTGCAAGTGGGTCAATCTGTCAGGAGGCGGGGTACAGGTAGACCCACAGTACGGAATGACAACAGTGGATCTGAAAAATCTTGGGTACACTGATGAACCGTTCGTCCTAGCCAATGATGTGGCACAGGTTATCTATGTGAAGGACATGTCTACCAGACCGAGGAAAAGAAAAGATAAGGAAGCGAATACATCATACAATGAGCCAAAGCGCCACATAGTTCTTTCAGGAAAAAGGGACATCCTGGGAGTGGAGGGCAAGACAGACATGTCTGAAGAGTATGAAAAGTTTCATGAAATTCCCCCCTTCAAAGTCAAGGCTGACCCAAGCATCCTGATAAACGATGAAGATTATCCATGGTTACGGCGCAATAAGCAAACGACACAAGCGAAGAAAAAGTGAAGACATTCTCCCGCAACTATTATGATGATACCATGCCAACTTTGTAACACACGAGTATGATACCATTGTCCGTTTTGTTCATGAACATGCTATGCCAACTTTTTCAGAGTTCATTTGAAAACTATGAATTTGAAAACCTCGCCAACCGAAGGGCGCTCACACCGGTTTATAAGCCCGTCCCTCTACGCCTTGTTGAGCTCACAAACTTGTGATTCACACAAATTTCAAAGAATTCAAATTTTATAAAACTAATGGCACAAACAGAAAGTTTATAATTGTTCTAAAACAAATGGCACTAACAGAAAGTTTATAATTTTGCTGACCTAAAAGCAAAAAAGAATTAAAAAATAAAGCAAAAAACCAAAACAAAATAAATAATGCAGAAAACAAAACAAAAAAACTTGAAAAAAAATAAAAATAGCAACAATAAGCATTTTGTTGTAAGTAGAAACAAAATAAAATAAATAAAGCAACAAAGAAAACAAAAAAAGTGTTTTCGAATTTTAAAACTAATGGCACTAACAGAAAGTTTATATTTTTTCTAAAACTAAAAGCACTAACAGA
>NW_021269158.1:0-1083 GCF_002162155.2 Triticum dicoccoides
GCCCAAAATGTCATGGATGTGTCTTTTTTTGTAGTAATGGTTGAATGAATTGAATATTATAAAATCAAAATTTATATATGTTTCATATGCTTATAACATGGGGAGTAATGACTTCACACATAATAAGTATAGGTAGTAAACTTATTGAAAGTCAGCAAACGCGGCATTGGTCACTTGAACAATTCATGAAAGAATATTAAAGGAAGAGAGATTTCACATATAAATATACTATCTTGGACATATTTTGTAACTGTGAGCACTCATTAAAATATGACATGCTAAAAGGTTGATGTTGGACAAGGAAGACAACTTAATGGGTATGTTTTCCTATATCCTAAACGTTATATTGTCTTGGATCATCCAACATGTTGAGCTTGCTTTCCCTCTCATGCTAACCAAATTTTTTGCATCAAGTAGAGATACTACTTGTGCTTCCAAACATCCCTTAAACTAGTTTTGCCATGAGAGTCCACCATACCTACCTATGGATTGAATAAGATCCTTCAAGTAAGTTGTCATCGTGCATGCAATAAAAATTGCTTCTTAAATATGTATGATCTATTAGTGCGAAGAATATAAGCTTTATACGAACTTGTGATAGGGAAGAAATAAAAGCGACAGACTGCATAATAAAGGTCTTTATCACAAGCGGCAATATAAAGTGACGTTCTTTTGCATTAAGATTTTGTGCATCCAACCATAAAAGCGCATGACAACCTATGCTTCCCTCTGTGAAGGGCCTATCTTTTACTTTTATCTTCTACCCTTATACAAGAGTCATGGTGATCATCACCTTTCCTTTTTACACTTTTTCCTTTGGCAAGCACTTTGTGTTGGAACGATGATATATATATATATATATATATATATATATATATATATATATATATATATATATATATATATATATATATATATATATATCCACTTGGATGTAAGTTTTCATAAATTATTATTGTTGACATTACCCTTGAGGTAAAAGGTTGGGAGGCAAAACTATAAGCCCCTATCTTTCTCTATGTCCGATTGAAACTTTGAAACCATAAATATCACATGAGTGTTAGCAATTGTGAAAGATTAAAT
>NW_021269159.1:0-1545 GCF_002162155.2 Triticum dicoccoides
CCATTTGTTGGAATCTGGGCCCACCATCACTTCTTCATAGTTCGAAGGTTCACCATTGTCTAACAACATGATTTCCAGGACAGGGTTGCCATACCACTCTGGTGTGGAACATGTCCTTGTGGACCTACGAAGTTCAGTAGCAACTTGATCCGAAGTACCTTGATCATCATCATTAATTTCCTCTCCAGTCGGTGTAGGCACCACAGGAACATTTTCCTGAGCTGCACTACTTTCCGGTTCAAGAGGTAGTACTTCATCGAGTTCTACTTTCCTCCCACTTACTCCTTTCGAGAGAAACTCTTTTTCCAGAAAGGATCTGTTCTTTGCAACAAAGATCTTGCCTTGGGATCTAAGGTAGAAGGTATACCCAATGGTTTCCTTGGGGTATCCTATGAAGACGCATTTTTCCGACTTGGGTTCGAGCTTTTCAGGTTGAAGTTTCTTGACATAAGCATCACATCCCCAAACTTTTAGAAACAACAGCTTAGGTTTCTTCCCAAACCATAATTCATACGGTGTTGTCTCAACGGATTTAGACAGTGCCCTATTTAAAGTGAATGTTGTTGTCTCTAGAGCGTATCCCCAAAATGATAGCGGTAAATTGGTAAGAGATATCATAGATCGCACCATATCCAAAAGAGTGCGATTATGACGTTCGGACACACCGTTATGCTGAGGTGTTCCAGGTGGCGTGAGCTGTGAAACGATTCCATATTTCCTTAAGTGCGTACCAAATTCGTGACTTAAATATTCTCCTCCACGATCTGATCGTAAGAATTTTATCTTTCGGTCACGTTGATTCTCTAGTTCATTCTGAAATTCCTTGAACTTTTCAAAGGTCTCAGATTTGTGTTTCATCAAGTAGACATACCCATATCTACTTAAGTCATCAGTGAGAGTGAGAACATAACGATATCCTTCGCGAGCCTCAACGCTCATTGGACCACACACATCAGTATGTATGACTTCCAATAAGTTGGTTGCTCGCTCCATTGTTCTGGAGAACGGAGTCTTGGTCATTTTGCCGATGAGGCATGGTTCGCATGTGTCAAATGATTCATAATCGAGAGACTCTAAAAGTCCATCAGCATGGAGCTCCTTCATGCGCTTGACACCAATATGACCAAGGCGGCAGTGCCACAAGTATGTGGGACTATCGTTATCAACTTTAAATCTTTTGGTATTCACCCTATGAATATGTGTAACATTACGTTCGAGATTCATTAAGAATAAACCATTGACCATCGGGGCATGACCATAAAACATATCTCTCATATAAATAGAACAAGCATTATTCTCAGATTTAAATGAGTAGCCATCTCGTATTAAACAAGATCCAGATACAATGTTCATGCTCAAACTTGGCACTAAATAACAATTATTGAGGTTTATAACTAATCCCGTGGGTAAATGTAGAGGTAGTGTGCCGACGACGATCACATCGACCATGGAACCATTCCCGACGCGCATCGTCACCTCGTCCTTCGCCAGTCTCCGCTTATTTCGCAGCTCCTGCTGTGAGTTACGAATATGAGCAACGGCACC
>NW_021269160.1:0-1350 GCF_002162155.2 Triticum dicoccoides
TCTTTTCCATGCATACATTGCTGGTCCTCACGTGCCTCTGGTGTATCTTTTGTCTTCCCATACATGCCCAAAAAGCCAAGCAGGGTCACGCAAAGATTCTTCGTCACGTGCATCACGTCGATTGCGGAGCGGACCTCTAGGTATTTCCAATATGGCAGGTCCCAAAATATAGATTTCTTCTTCCACATGGGTGCGCGTCCGTCAGCGTCCTTCGGAACAGGTTGTCCGCCAGGAGCCTTTCCAAAGATTACCTTCAAATCCTTGACCATATCATGTACATCAGCACCAGTACGGTGGCGAGGCTTCGTCCGGTGATCCACCTCACCTTTGAAATGCTTGCCTTTCTTTCTTACGGGATGCCTGCTCGGAAGAAATCGACGATGTCCCAGGTACACATTCTTCTTGCAACTATTAAAATATATACTGTCGGTATCATCCAAACAGTGGGTGGATCCGCGGTATCCCTTGTTTGTCTGTCCTGAAAGGTTACTGAGAGCAGGCCAATCATTGATGGTCACGAACAGCAACGCCTTTAGGTCAATTTCTTCCCCCATGTGCTCATCCCACGCACGTACACCTGTTCCATTCCACAGTTGTAAGAGTTCTTCAACTAATGGCCTTAGGTACACATCAATGTCGTTGCCGGGTTGCTTAGGCCCTTGGATGAGCACTGGCATCATAATGAACTTCCGCTTCATGCACAACCAAGGAGGAAGGTTATACAAACATAGAGTCACAGGCCACGTGCTATGGTTGCTGCTCTGCTCCCCAAAAGGATTAATGCCGTCTGCGCTTAGACCAAACCATACGTTCCTTGGGTCACCTGCAAACTCCTCCCAGTACTTTCTCTCGATTTTTCTCCACTACGAACCATCAGCGGGTACTCTCAACTTTCCGTCTTTCTTACGGTCTTCTGCGTGCCACCGCATCGCCTTCGCATGCCCTTTGTTTTGGAACAAACGTTTCAACCGTGGTATTATAGGAGCATACCACATCACCTTGGCAGGAATCTTCTTCCTGGGGTGCTCACCCTCGACATCACCAAGGTCATCGCGACTGATCTTATAACGCAATGCACCGCATACCGGGCAAGCATTCAAATCCTCGTACTCACCGCGGTAGAGGATGCAGTCATTAGGGCATGCATGTATCTTTTGCACCTCTAACCCTAGAGGGCAGACAACCTTCTTTGCTTCATACGTACTCTCGGGCAATTCGTTGTCCTTTGGAAGCATATTCTTTATCATTACCAGCAACTTTCCAAATCCCTTGTCAGATACACCATTCTCTGCCTTCCATTGCAGCAATTCAAGTGTGGTGCCCAAATTTTTTTTGTCAGCTTCGCAATTC
>NW_021269161.1:0-957 GCF_002162155.2 Triticum dicoccoides
TCGATGTCACATCGATCTAGCTGGTAACACCTCATATCACTTTGCGGCCTCACGCACGGTATCCCCACGGGTGTCGTCTTACCTTTTCCCGGGACCGTTTGCGCCTTTTGGCTCACGTATATGATAGTGTCGCTAGCATCCATATGATAAAGAGCCCGGGCTGACATGACTAGTCGTAAACCCAAAGTGGCACAGACTTACAGGGACAGGCATCCATGACCCAGCTTCGAACGTGTCGGTCATCAGCAAGTGGGTCCGGGCTGTAGCACTGGGCTAGCAGGACTCCGGTAAACCGGGCTGTAGCGGGCTAACAGGACTCCGGTACTCAAAGCGTGACATTTCCCTGAAGGGACAGACACAGGAACGAAGAAGGACACATGCCGGCCAGCCTAGGTGTTCCAGAGCAGTAGCAAGCTACCATGGCTCAGCGGTAACACTAGGAGACATTTCCCGGTAAGAGAGGCTACTAAAGATAAACAACTAGATAGTCAAATCCCACACATACCAAGCATTTCAATCATACACACAATATGCTCGATATGTGTAAATACAACGAAGCATCACAACATGACTCTACGACACAAGTACTTTATTTAAGGCTCAGGGAGCCATACATAGCATACACAAAGGTACGGGTCTCACGACCCCACATTCAAAAGTCATACAGTCATACAAACCAGCAGCGGAAGTAACTTGTCTGAGTACAGACAACTAATAAAATAAAAGAGGCTTGGAAAGCCTAGCTATACTACGTGGTCCATCACAAGCTCAGGGTCACCACCTGGGTCTTTAGCCTACTCGTTGATGTCAACGTCTACATAGAACCCATCAGAAGGGGTTGCAGCGTCTTCTGTAAAAATGTAGATTATAGCAACATGAGTACAAAGGTACTCAGCAAGACTTACATCAGATCCTACATACATGCATAGTATCAAGAAGGGTTGGTGGAGTTATTGC
>NW_021269162.1:0-1160 GCF_002162155.2 Triticum dicoccoides
GGATCTCCTCATGGATGGAACCCGAATAGGCGATAAACCTGGACTAGAGACTTAGGTGTTTAGGTAGGTCATGGTCTACACCCACGTCGGCTTTCGCTTGAAGTCTGCCGAGCACATGTCGTGTGCAGACGCTAAGTGGTGGAAACATGTATGAAGAAGTACACCCCTGCAGGGTTAACATCATCTATTCGAATAGCCGTGTCCGCGGTAAAGGACTTCTGGGTTGCTTATATCAGTTCATAGACAAGTGAAAGTGGATACTCTAAAATACGCAAGATAAGCGTGAGTGCTATGGATGGCATTCTCGTAGGGAGACGGGAGTGGATCCATAGTGGTGTATTGATATGGTGAATATGTGGACTCGTGTGCGCCACCTCAAAGAGTCGCTTGCAGTCGTAGTTTAGGATAGTCACCGAGTCAAAGCTGGCTTGCTGCAGTTAAACCCCACCATCCCCTTTGTTGATAATGATGCATATGTAGATAGTTCTGATGTAAGTCTTGCTGGGTACATTTGTACTCATGTTTGCCTATTTTATGTTTTTGCAGAGAGACTTCGGTCTCACTAGTAGTTTCGCGTGGACTTCGACGTTTAGCTTGTTACCTCAGCTACGATCTTGTGCCCTCGGCAGGACTTGATAGATAGTCAGGCTTCTCAGCCTTTTTCATTTATAGATGTCTGTACTCAGACATGATAGCTTCCGCTTGTGCTTTGACTTGTATGCTCTGATTGTTGGGTCATGAGACCCATGTTTGTAATATCTCGCTCCCCGGAGCCTAATGAATAAATACTTGAGTCGTAGAGTCATGTTGTGATGCCATGTTGTATTTGCACATATCAAGCATATTGTGTGTATGTTATTGAAATGCTTGGTATGTGTGGGATCTGGCTATCTAGTTGTTTATCCTTAGTAGCCTCTCTTACCGGGAAATGTCTCCTAGTGTTTCCACTGAGCCATGGTAGCTTGCTACTGCTCCGGAACACTTAGGCTGGCCGGCATGTGTCCTTCTTCGTTCCTGTGTCTGTCCCTTCGGGGAAATGTCACGCGATGAATACCGGAGTCCTGTTAGCCCGCTACAGCCCGGTTCACCGGAGTCCTGCTAGCCCAGTGCTACAGCCTGGATTCACTCGCTGATGACCGACACGTTCGATGCTGGGTCAT
>NW_021269163.1:0-2511 GCF_002162155.2 Triticum dicoccoides
AGAGAAAAAAAGTAAAAAAAAGTCCGAGAAAAAAAAGAGAGAAAGAAAAAGAAAAAAGTTATCAGAAAATTGGCTCAAACTTTTCAAAAGGAAAGTTGGCAAGAGAGTTGTTGTATATCCTGCTTGGCAGTTGTTTTTCATCATTATCTTTACTGCTGTTGTGATCTTCACTTATATCTTGCTGTCCAGAGCTACTTAGTATCCTTCATTGATGCTAGTTGTGCTACGCCGTGACCTCATTAGTGTTCTAGGCTCGCGTCTCTAGTCCGGTCTAGCCTAGGACCAGCACAGTACCGTCGTTGAGCGTTTATTCAACATTGCATCTTTGAATTGATTATTGCTAATATTTTGCTACCATATATAACCAACCCAGCTCCACATATTTCTACACCGTGTATACGTACATTCCCCTGGCAATCGCTTTACACAATCTTTAGAGTTATTTGACACTGCTGGTTGCCTGTCACCACCTGTCGCATGGTAAGAACTTGTAAGATATTGCTATTTGCTTTACTGTGAGCACGTTACAACCACATCCTAGTAGTTCATAGGAACATTATTCTCGAATTTTGTTTCTTGTTTCTACTAATCATGATAGGTTCTAGAGATAGAAGTTCTTGGACGATGAACACATCTTCACCATCACAAGAGTTGGGACAACACACACAAGCACATGGTCAGGTTATGTCTTTACCGTCATTTGAGGGTAGATTTAATCCTGCTATTTATCTAGCTTGGGAGCTTGAAGTAGAACAAGTTTTCAGTCACCATGACTTTTCTGAACTTGAGCGAGTACAAGCTGCCATTATAGCATTTACTAGTTTTGCTTCTGTTTGGTGGAATGTGCATTGTAAGAAAAACATTGATAACCAACCCACAACTTGGAAAGATTTGAAACATGTAATGAGACAACAATTTTTCCCTCCTTACTATATTCGTGAATTGCTTCGCAAATTTGAACAATTTAAACAAGGCAACAACACTGTTCAAGCTTACTACCAAGAGTTCAAATCTTATATGCGTCATTGTGACATAGAAGAATCTGAGGATGATACAATGGATAGATTTTTTGGTGGTTTGAACCATGGTATTCAGGCAAGATTTCGGTATATTCCTCGTTGCATTACTGGTATGTATGTTCGTGCTTGTACCTTTGAGAGATAGTTACAGGAGGATGCATTGGGTGACTACAACAACTACTATTCCAATTCATGCTCACTACCATCGGTTGATTCCTCCACCGTTGCACCTACTAGAGCAGCCACACCTCATATTGTGAGTGCGACATCATCTCAAGTGTATGGTACATTGTCATTATCCATACCTACATCAGCTACGTCTTTGCGACAAGGTAACAATAAAGGTATTGATGATATAACTTCACATGAGAATGATGCACCCCTAATTAACTTAAATACATCATGTGTTGAGTTACCTGTTGATTTGAGCACGCCACCTATTTTAGAGAATCATGTTACTATCATGAATGCATCATGTGATTAAACAACTGAAATACAAACAATTTTGAGTGCGCCCATTCAATTAACTGTTGATGTCAAAGAACCATGTGAATCAGGAAATAAATCAGATTTGGATCAAATACATTTTAAAATAATTGTGCCAATTTTTAATCATTTTGATGAACATTGTCAATCTTTTGAAATGAATAAGAGCTTCACTTATATGTGCAAACTGAGTTGTAATATTTTCATGCCTTCTACTTCTTGTGATAATGTTTTGGCTTTAGATTTTATGAACTATGCAAGCTACTCATCTATTCATGTTTCATATGTGCAAAAATCAAGGGAAGTAAAAATGGATGACATATACATATACAACATGTACACCTTGTCTCTTTTGTTAGCCACATTTCAGATTAAGCAACGCCGAGGATGGCTTTGTTTTCAAGAAGGGGAGGATGATGAGGACATGACTACCTTGAATACGACCAAAAATATTGCATACATGTATATTTGTGAGGTGATTTCTAATGCAAACTATGCAATAATTTATTTATGTCATCCAGGACAAAAATACTTCACAAACTTTTGTGCCATATCTAATTGCAGGTGTATGGGACATTTGTACAATCCACATATGAAGATAAGGGAGAAAGAGATGTTTACTTGCTGTTCAAAAAGTTCTCTCACGTCACTTTTGGCCCAAGAGAAGATAGAGTCCAAGTTTCTCACGTTCTGGACTCAGATTCGGACTGCACAGACATACCTGACTCAAAATGTCAATAACTCTTTCATCCGGACTCCAAATTGGGTGATTCTTTTTTTGTTGGAAAATAGATTTCCTGCACTTTCCAACCCAATTGGATACACTTTCAAATTCGTCCAGAGCGTTGAGTTATGGATGAAACAATCTGATGCTGTAGCAGAATCCGAGTCAAACTACACGTCCAAAGATGTTACATCACCTCCACTTGGGCTCATTGGCCTTGTACGACCTAGGGTTAGTTTTAGACTGCCTTGGGACGTCCTCCCACCTCCTTGGCCGCCACCC
>NW_021269164.1:0-2511 GCF_002162155.2 Triticum dicoccoides
AGAGAAAAAAAGTAAAAAAAAGTCCGAGAAAAAAAAGAGAGAAAGAAAAAGAAAAAAGTTATCAGAAAATTGGCTCAAACTTTTCAAAAGGAAAGTTGGCAAGAGAGTTGTTGTATATCCTGCTTGGCAGTTGTTTTTCATCATTATCTTTACTGCTGTTGTGATCTTCACTTATATCTTGCTGTCCAGAGCTACTTAGTATCCTTCATTGATGCTAGTTGTGCTACGCCGTGACCTCATTAGTGTTCTAGGCTCGCGTCTCTAGTCCGGTCTAGCCTAGGACCAGCACAGTACCGTCGTTGAGCGTTTATTCAACATTGCATCTTTGAATTGATTATTGCTAATATTTTGCTACCATATATAACCAACCCAGCTCCACATATTTCTACACCGTGTATACGTACATTCCCCTGGCAATCGCTTTACACAATCTTTAGAGTTATTTGACACTGCTGGTTGCCTGTCACCACCTGTCGCATGGTAAGAACTTGTAAGATATTGCTATTTGCTTTACTGTGAGCACGTTACAACCACATCCTAGTAGTTCATAGGAACATTATTCTCGAATTTTGTTTCTTGTTTCTACTAATCATGATAGGTTCTAGAGATAGAAGTTCTTGGACGATGAACACATCTTCACCATCACAAGAGTTGGGACAACACACACAAGCACATGGTCAGGTTATGTCTTTACCGTCATTTGAGGGTAGATTTAATCCTGCTATTTATCTAGCTTGGGAGCTTGAAGTAGAACAAGTTTTCAGTCACCATGACTTTTCTGAACTTGAGCGAGTACAAGCTGCCATTATAGCATTTACTAGTTTTCCTTCTGTTTGGTGGAATGTGCATTGTAAGAAAAACATTGATAACCAACCCACAACTTGGAAAGATTTGAAACATGTAATGAGACAACAATTTTTCCCTCCTTACTATATTCGTGAATTGCTTCGCAAATTTGAACAATTTAAACAAGGCAACAACACTGTTCAAGCTTACTACCAAGAGTTCAAATCTTATATGCGTCATTGTGACATAGAAGAATCTGAGGATGATACAATGAATAGATTTTTTGGTGGTTTGAACCATGGTATTCAGGCAAGATTTCGGTATATTCCTCGTTGCATTACTGGTATGTATGTTCGTGCTTGTACCTTTGAGAGATAGTTACAGGAGGATGCATTGGGTGACTACAACAACTACTATTCCAATTCATGCTCACTACCATCGGTTGATTCCTCCACCGTTGCACCTACTAGAGCAGCCACACCTCATATTGTGAGTGCGACATCATCTCAAGTGTATGGTACATTGTCATTATCCATACCTACATCAGCTACGTCTTTGCGACAAGGTAACAATAAAGGTATTGATGATATAACTTCACATGAGAATGATGCACCCCTAATTAACTTAAATACATCATGTGTTGAGTTACCTGTTGATTTGAGCACGCCACCTATTTTAGAGAATCATGTTACTATCATGAATGCATCATGTGATTAAACAACTGAAATACAAACAATTTTGAGTGTGCCCATTCAATTAACTGTTGATGTCAAAGAACCATGTGAATCAGGAAATAAATCAGATTTGGATCAAATACATTTTAAAATAATTGTGCCAATTTTTAATCATTTTGATGAACATTGTCAATCTTTTGAAATGAATAAGAGCTTCACTTATATGTGCAAACTGAGTTGTAATATTTTCATGCCTTCTACTTCTTGTGATAATGTTTTGGCTTTAGATTTTATGAACTATGCAAGCTACTCATCTATTCATGTTTCATATGTGCAAAAATCAAGGGAAGTAAAAATGGATGACATATACATATACAACATGTACACCTTGTCTCTTTTGTTAGCCACATTTCAGATTAAGCAACGCCGAGGATGGCTTTGTTTTCAAGAAGGGGAGGATGATGAGGACATGACTACCTTGAATACGACCAAAAATATTGCATACATGTATATTTGTGAGGTGATTTCTAATGCAAACTATGCAATAATTTATTTATGTCATCCAGGACAAAAATACTTCACAAACTTTTGTGCCATATCTAATTGCAGGTGTATGGGACATTTGTACAATCCACATATGAAGATAAGGGAGAAAGAGATGTTTACTTGCTGTTCAAAAAGTTCTCTCACGTCACTTTTGGCCCAAGAGAAGATAGAGTCCAAGTTTCTCACGTTCTGGACTCAGATTCGGACTGCACAGACATACCTGACTCAAAATGTCAATAACTCTTTCATCCGGACTCCAAATTGGGTGATTCTTTTTTTGTTGGAAAATAGATTTCCTGCACTTTCCAACCCAATTGGATACACTTTCAAATTCGTCCAGAGCGTTGAGTTATGGATGAAACAATCTGATGCTGTAGCAGAATCCGAGTCAAACTACACGTCCAAAGATGTTACATCACCTCCACTTGGGCTCATTGGCCTTGTACGACCTAGGGTTAGTTTTAGACTGCCTTGGGACGTCCTCCCACCTCCTTGGCCGCCACCC
>NW_021269165.1:0-2289 GCF_002162155.2 Triticum dicoccoides
GAAACTTTTGAAAGCATTTTCTTCATGCTAGCTCATGAAGTACTTGTTTGATGAAAGGAGTGACTTCCTTTGATTCACGTGCATTTTGATGTAAGCTGCCGTCGTGAATTCGAGAAAGTTTGTTTTTGCTCCTTTGGAATCATCCCAAGTCGGTCATGCACGTGCGAAGAATTCTGTGGTCTGTTAGACTGATCATCTTCATTCCATATGTATATCCTAGCACACCAAGCCACTGACTGATTTGTTCAAGGAGAAGGAGTATCTTCATAAGAGCTAATCCGGACTTATGAAAGAACTTCGATATCCTCGCTGATGGTTCCTAACCAGAACTCGGTAGTGTTTTATTGTAAGACTACCATGTGATCATGTTTGTCTGAGGCAGCGTGTTCACATGTTTGTAGCAGAACCAGCTCATGTTTTGGAGCTTGCTATCGTAGTTCATACCTGATGAATCCCGCAACGTCATCTCGTCGATTTGTGTTGCAAACTTTCAGTTTTCTTCCTAGACTCGATGAGTCTGGAATATCCTGACACCAACCAGATCTGAATCTCAGGCAGATATGATGGTTGGAACATTTCCCAAGAACTATAATATTGGTCCCTCGACAACCGGTAAAGTGGATGTCGTGGCCAACACACCCAGCCGGAAGACCTATCATTGTAGTATCTTGTTGAGGAAGTTGGCCACCTCCCCATAAGGATTTCGTAGGATTTACCTCCGTAACTGTTTCTTATGGATTCTATTGCTCCCGAAGTCCGACCTTTACTTGATGTTCTAGATATCAAACCATATCTATGAATGGGTTACCCTAGCACATCAAGGAGAACATTAGAAGCGGAGTGCTAAATGTCTCTCGGTCAATCATCCAGATTTTTATTTCCTTGGCCTCGCTAAGATGAAATCTGAGGAAGTGTTATCCTCCTTTGCATCTGCATCGTCCATCGCTATTCATCATGGTAGTATGTCGTGTTGTCAGCATCCTTGACACGGATGTTGGTAAACCTTGATGAATATGGAAATGCTCAAGTTCTTGAGAGCACGCACAAGCGCTACGTGTTATCATCGGCACTAACTGGGATTCCTCTCAGTTTCCTCGGCAATGCTATGACCCTTTCAAACAGTGAATCCACTCTCTTTTGTTGGGTTCTTCCCCAGTTACCAGAATCATTCCCAGCATTTGCATTTCGTTCCAGCTTGCACCGCCAATGTGCCCTTCTACCATGGGTCTCTTCCATTTCCGGTGATAAGCAAAATCATCCATTGCGTTGTCTTCAACAAGGTAATCCACATCATCCAAGTCCGAGTATGCCATTCTACCGACCCCCTCCAAACGACCACTCGAGAATTGCCTTAGGCTGGTTTAAAGAGTTTCAATGATCTCTGAATCAAAAGTAATTCTTTTTGCCACTTAAGGGGATATCTCTACGAGTCACCTTCCCTAAGATGCCTCGTTGTGGTATCATGGCAATCCAACTCCTCGGTACCTTGACAATCGTTTACCACCTTCTTAGGTGTGGAATCGTTGTCTACCTAGTGAACCTTCGTCATCCGTTTCTTTCCACCCCTCTTGATGTGTATCTCGTGTCTCAACCCGAGAGATGGTCCTATGTCTCATTCCGTGAGTTGTTCGATCTTCGAGAAGATCGACCCTTCTAGAGTCTCCTTCTTCCCTCCATGTCATGTTGACAGGATTTTTCAAGGCAAGACTTTAAGACAATGATGGTGAATGAATCAACGTTCAACTGAAGTGCACCCTGGATCGTGAAGATTGTACTAGTTTGCGTTTCCCCTTCATCCTATCCTACGCTTGAATCTCGAGACGAGATTCTTGTTTAGTGGGGGTGAGTTGCCACATCCCTAGCTTCTGGCATTGCTCTAGGTTAGCTTCATGTGTGCATCATGTCTATATTTTTGAAACTTGAATTGAGGAATATTGGAAGCCTCAAAACCCTAAATAAAAGAGGGGCAAAAACCCTAGAAATCTCATTCATTGCTCCAAAAGGCTCTTCTTAAATGTTTGATAAATTTTGGTAAGGGTTCTGGTCCCAACCAAAATATTGAACATTTTTAAGGATTTATTTTTGGGACTTTGAATTTAAATCACTAGCTATTTGAATTTGAATTATATTCATATAATTAGAATATAATTTAAATACCCCTGAAATATTTTATAAGCTTTTGGAAAAGTCCATCTAGCAATATAAAATATTCAGAGGAGTTTTTGGCATTGTTTGAATTATTTTAAAATTCAAAACAGTGGCAAAATAAATTAATAAAACAAAACAGAA
>NW_021269166.1:0-1517 GCF_002162155.2 Triticum dicoccoides
AGCTTCAATTGAGGCAGTTGTAACTTCTAAGGCTTTCGGTGTGCCGTGTCTAATAGCGGCTCTATGAAACAAGCGTTTTCCCAAGGACTTCAAGGGCCCTCGTAAGGTCCCTAATTACACAGTAGATCAACCCCCTGAGGTGTGGGTGGAGAGTTATGAGATGGCCATGGAGATGTTGGATGTTAGTGAGGCTGCATACGCTAAGTATTTCACCATGATGTTAGAAGGGATGGCTCGCACCTGGTTGAAGGGACTGCCGGCTAACTCCATCGGGTCATGGGTGGAGCTGAAGGCCCAATTTATCCAGAATTTCAAAGATACATGCAAGCAGCCTATGTCGATTGTGGATTTGGTTTCTTGTGTTCAAGGTGAAGGCGAGTCAATGACCAACTGGGTGCGCCGGGTCTCGACTATCATACATTCTTCAGATAACATCAACGTCGGCTCAACGGTTCTAATGTTGGAGAAATATTGCCATTTCATCCAACTCAAGCAGAAACTTGGGGGGCTTAAACGTCATTGCAACGACATGGGGGAGCTTATGGAAACTCTTGTCAAATATGCTGATTCTAGTGTTACCAAGGACCCCGACTCTGAGGATGAAAGATCGGGAAAGGGAAAGAAGAATAGCAGCATGAAGGGACAGCAGTACAATCCAACCAATCAGGGTGGCAACGGTAAGCGCAAGGCGGTTGATTTCATAGCCAACACCGGTGCACGGATGGTGGTTCAGGATCCGGCTCTCATGGACCAGGTCATGGTGGCGGCGGCTCAAATTCCGGGTTTCACGGCCAGGGTAATCAAGGCGGTTACAACCAGCAGAGTAATTAGTGGAATCAGCAGCAGCACTCTGGGTATTAGAGCAACCCGAAGCAATTGAACAGTGGGCAGTACCACATCTTCACCACCAACCTGTGTAAGCGGGATCGGAAGCTGCATAAGAGGGCATTGAATGTTGTTGAGCCGGCGATACCACGTTACTTACGGTAGTCAGAGCAGCCTATTGTGTGGAGACGTGAGGATCACCCGCCCCGGGTTGATAATCTGGGTCACCTGGCACTGGTGGTGGCACCTCAGGTCGGAGGCTATAAGTTTACTAAGGTACTCATGGATGGAGGTAGCAGTATTAATATACTTTATTATGAAACCTTCCGTCGCATGGGGCTGACTGACAAAAATCTTAAGCCGTCAAATACCATCTTTCATGGGGTGGTGCCTGGTAAGTCGGCATATCCAGTGGGCAAGATATCTTTGGAGGTTGCCTTTGGAGATGAGCATGATTCCAGATCTAAAACTCTGACCTTCGAGGTGGTTAAGATCAAAAGCCCTTACCATGCTCTATTTGGGCGGCCGGTTTACGCTAAATTCATGGCAAGGCCCTTTTATGTCTATTTGCAACTTAAGATGCCGGGTTACAAGGGCACCATTACGGTGCATGGGAGTCGCAAGGTGGCCTTGGAGTGTGAAGAAGGCGACGCTGCCTATGCTGAATCAGTTTGTGCAACAAAGGAGCTAAA
>NW_021269167.1:0-1381 GCF_002162155.2 Triticum dicoccoides
TGAGCTACCCACTACTTTGATCACACCACCTATTTTAGAGGACTACGTTGATAATTTGACTTTGCCATGTGATCAAACAACTGAAATACCAACAATTTTGAGTGCACCCATTGAATTAACTATTGATGCAAAAGAACCAATGTTTAATCATTTTGATATGACCTCTAATCTTGGTGATGATTCTGTGTTGAATGACTTATTGCATGTTTGCTTATTTAAGCATGTTGTAGCATGTAAATTTGATGCAAGTAAGGTTTATTCACCAATGTTGGGATGGTTTAATGATGAACATTGTCAATCTTTTGAAATGAATAAGAGCTTCACTTATATGTGCAAACTGAGTTGCAATATTTTCATGCCTTCTACTTCTTGTGCTAATTTTTTGGCTTTAGATTTTATGAACTATGCAAGTTACTCATCTATTCATGTGTCATATATGCAAAAGGCAAGGGAAGTAAAAATGGATGACATATACATATACAACATGTACACCTAGTCTCTTTTGTTAGCCACATTTCAGATTAAGCAACGCCGAGGACGGCTTTATTTTCAAGAAGGGGAGGATGATGAGGACATGACTACCTTGGATATGACCAAAAATATTGCATATATGCATATTTGTCAGGTGATTTCTAGTGCAAACTATTCAATAATCTATTTATGTTATCCAGAACAAAAATACTTCACACACTTTTGTGTTTTGTCTAATTGCAGGTGTATGGGACATTTGTACAATCCACATATGAAGATAAGGAAGATAGAGATGTTTATTTGCTGTCCAAAAAGTTCTCTCACGTCACTTTTGGCCCAAGAGAAGATAGAGTCCAAGTCTCTCACGTTCTGGATTCAGATTCGGACTGCACAGACATACCTGACTCAAAACGCACACAAGTTTTTCATACGGACTCCGAATTGGGTGATGTTGTCTTTGTTGGAAACTAGATTTCGTGCACTTTCCAACCCAATTGGAATCACCTTCAAATTCGTCCGGAGCGTTGAGTTGTGGACGAAACAATCTGATGCTGCAGCAGAATCCGAGTCAAACTACAAGTCCAAAGGTGTTACATCACCTCCACTTGGGCCCATTGGCCTTGTACGACCTAGATTTAGTTTTAGGCTGCCTTGGGACGTCCTCCCACCTCCTTGGCCGCCACCCCTTGCTCCTATATAAGTAGATCCATCTAGTAGCTTTTCCTTGGGATTTGTTTAGTTAAAAGTTAGCCATTGCAACTTCGTGTACTTCGTTTGTGTCCAACGACCAGACCAAGACCGCTTCCGGATCCCCACCATTATCAATACTTCATATATATTTGCAATATTCAGATTGCTTTATCATATTCTTGCTCGTTCTTCGATTGCTTGCAGGAATAGACCTTCGTGG
>NW_021269168.1:0-879 GCF_002162155.2 Triticum dicoccoides
GACTTTAGCTTCGCTACCGGTGAGAAAGTCTCATCGTAGTCAACCCCTTGAACTTGTCGATAACCCTTAGCGACAAGCCGAGCTTTATAGATGGTCACATTACCATCCGCGTCTGTCTTCTTCTTAAAGATCCATTTATTTTCTATGGCTCGCCGTTCAACGGGCAAGTCAGTCAAAGTCCATACTTCGTTCTCATACATGGATCCTATCTCGGATTTCATGGCTTCTAGCCATTTGTCGGAATCTGGTCCCGCCATCGCTTCTTCATAGTTCGAAGGTTCACCGTTGTCTAACAACATGATTTCCAAGACAGGGTTGCCGTACCACTCTGGTGCGGAACGTGTCCTTGTGGACCTTCGAATTTCAGTAGGAGCTTGATCAGAAGTATCTTGATCATTATCATTAACTTCCTCTATAGTCGGTGCTGGCACCTCAGGAACATTTTCTTGAGTTTCGCCATTTTCCGGTTCAAGAGGCAATACTTCATCAAGCTCTACTTTCCTCCCACTTACTTCTTTCGAGAGAAACTCTTTCTCCAGAAAGGACCCATTCTTGGCAACAAAGATCTTGCCTTCGGATCTGAGGTAGAAGGTGTACCCAATAGTTTCTTTTGGGTACCCTATGAAGACGCATTTTTCCGATTTGGGTTCGAGCTTTTCAGGTTGAAGTTTCTTGACATAAGCATCGCATCCCCAAACTTTTAGAAACGACAGCTTAGGTTTCTTCCCAAACCATAATTCATACGGTGTCGTCTTAACGGATTTCGACGGAGCCCTATTTAAAGTGAATGCGGCAGTCTCTAAAGCATAGCCCCAAAAAGAAAGCGGTAAATCGGTAAGAGACATCATAGATCGCACCATATCTAACAGAGTGCGATTA
>NW_021269169.1:0-980 GCF_002162155.2 Triticum dicoccoides
TTGCCACTCTAAAATAATCGATTTTCTCTTTCATGTGAGCATTTTGAATTTTTTTCTAGAAGCTTGACAAGAAAACTGACAAATAATTAGAGAAGATTAACCGGGCGGGAGGAGGGGGAAGAAGGGATAAAGAGAAAAGAAATACATAGTAATGTTATATTGATTAAATTGTTCTAGAAATGCATCTGCTTCTAACTATATATAAAGATCTTGCATGTGATTAACCGGGCGGGAGGAGATGGAAGAAGGGCTTGGCCACTTGGATCGTGAGATGACTATTCGGTTGACCACTTGTGCTATCTATTCAATGTCATGCATCATAGAAACAAAGATTAGTTTTGTTGTTGTGGATTTTGCAGGAAAACAGAGTAGGTCATGGTGGATGAAGAGAACATTAACCGATAGACTTTTTTGTAATTTTTTTGCCTACATTGATTAGTTTATTTCTTATCAATTAAATTTGTATGTGAAGTACAAAAAGTTGATAATTGGGATAGAGTTATGACTTCTACCATGTATCATTTTCATATATTCCTCAACAACACGTCTAGATTCATGTAGATAATAGTTTGAACACGTCTAGCAATTTACATGTCTTCTGGGCAAGCTAAGCTATTTTCTTGATGATCCAAGGAGGTTGCTGATCAAATATAAAATATGTAATTTTCTGGTTCAGTAATAAACGGGCAATTCAACCTATAGCTGGGGCAGCCTGATTTCCTCCGACACACGCCCGCTAACAGCAGCAGTTACGACCAGGCGGTTGCGGAAGGTGATAGGTGTGGTGGTCGGCGGTGCCTGGGCTATTGATGTTCGATTTGAGAGGAAGAAGAGAGATTGGCTACTGATTTTGGGAGGAAGAAGAGAGATTGAGCGTGCTGTTGCTGCCGTGTGTGGTCTTGGGAGAGGAATAAAAGAGAGTAGTAGAGAGATTTAGAGAGATAGCAAAGGATTGAGAGGCTACTGCTATTTGTATTGCT
>NW_021269170.1:0-919 GCF_002162155.2 Triticum dicoccoides
CTAGGTATTGGATACCGACGATCGAATCTCGGGCAAGTAACATACCGATGACAAAGGGAACAACGTATGTTGTTATGCAGTCTGACCGATAAAGATCTTCGTAGAATATGTAGGAGCCAATATGGGCATCCAGGTCCCGCTATTGGTTATTGACCGGAGACGTGTCTCGGTCATGTCTACATTGTTCTCGAACCCGTAGGGTCCGCACGCTTAAGGTTACGATGACAGTTATATTATGAGTTTATGCATTTTGATGTACCGAAGGTTGTTCGGAGTCCCGGATGTGATCACGGACATGACGAGGAGTCTCGAAATGGTCGAGACGTAAAGATTGATATATTGGAAGCCTATATTTGGATATCGGAAGTGTTCCGGGTGAAATCGGGATTTTACCGGAATACCGGGAGGGTTACCGGAACCCCCCGGGAGCTATTTGGGCCATAGTGGGCCTTAGTGGAAAAGAGAAGGGGCTGCCCTAGTTGGGATGCGCGCCTCCCCCTTCCCCTAGTCCTATTAGGACTAGGAGAGGTGGCCGGCCCCCTCCTCCTCTTTTTTCCCCTCCGAGGAATCCTAGTTGGACTAGGATTGGAGGGGGAATCCTACTCCCAGAGGGAGTAGGACTCTCCTGCGCCTCCCCCCCTTGGCCGGCCAGCCTCCCCTCCTCTCCTCCTTTATATACGGAGGCAGGGGCACCTCTAAACACACAAGTTGACACAAGTTGATCCACGTGATCGATTCCTTAGCCGTGTGCGGTGCCCCCTGCCACCATATTCCTCGATAATACTGTAGCGGAGTTTAGGCGAAGCCCTGCTGCTGTAGTTCATCAAGATCGTCACCACGCCGTCGTGCTGACGAAACTCTTCCCCGACACTTTGCTGGATCGGAGTCCGGGGATCGTCATCGAGCTGAACGTGTGCTC
>NW_021269171.1:0-3355 GCF_002162155.2 Triticum dicoccoides
CCATCCTTTCATGGTTTGGTATATCTTCCACCAAGTAGCAGCACCTCTTTCAAAGCATTGAAGGGCATACTGGGCCATATCCTTTCCGACTATAGGGTTGTTCTCCATATGATCCTCCATGTTCTGAATCCATCGGTCTGTCTCCAATTGACTCATCGGTCCAGAAAATACAAGCTCATCTCCATTCATCCTCTATTGGGTCCATGGGTTTTGGGGTGAGATAAGAGATATCAAGAGAGGGATGCACACAATGCAAGCAACAGTTTTGAAAAGACAGATTTTTTTTGTTGTGGCTGTCGAGAAAACATCAAACAAATGACAGCTCACAAGCATCGCATCTAACGTAGGTATATAACAGGGGTTTGGTCTTCTAAAGGTCAATAAATCTTCAACGTCTCCAAACTCTTCAAGCCTTGTTCATGCCTCCAATGGCTTCTTCCGATCATGCTTGTCCTGCTCAAGTTCTTTTGCCAGATCATCTCTGTTGACGCGAAGTCTCTCGCGACGTCCTTCAATATTTCTGGAGTTACGTTCCAACTGCCGGTTTCAACATCCTTGACATGATCCATGATCCTACTGTCCTTCAGTTACTGTCAAATATCCGGTATCTCGATGTTTTGCTCCTTCATCTTGTCTACTTTCAGCTTCTGGGTCCTGAGTTCTTCACCAATTGCCTTATTGTTAAATATTGCTTCTTGTAGGTCCATCTTAACTTCCTGATGTAACACTCCAGATCCTGGTGAATACACCAGCTAAGGTTAACACTCCAACGTTTGCAGATAGATGCTCCATCAGCGTTCTACCATTCAATTTTTCCATGCATCTGCACGCTTAACTCCGCACGGTGACAATAGCATAGGCGGGCGATAACACCATCGTTAGCCATGTCTATGCCCATGTTACTGCCATGAGCTTTCATTTCATGATTGATATCTCCTGTCTTAGAGTTTTCTTGACAAAACTTTGAGTTCTAATGCTCCATGTTCCGGTCCTTCTCCGATACACCTCGATCCCGGGTATTGACAGGTTTCATAGTCTGCCAAGTTCCATAAGGGGTGCCTTCCTAGGTCATACAAATCCGGAAATTCTTCAAAGCCTTCAAATTCTCCAAGTCTTCGGAGTCTTCAACAGTTATAGTTTCCATTTACACGGTAAAATCCTCTTCATTCCAAATGGTCTTAGTTGTCCGATATCTTGTCTCCTTGGAGTGGTCTCATCAGTCAAATCTTCGAGTGGTCAAAAGGGAAAAGGGGTATGGTCTCACTAAAAGGGGAATATTTGAATAAACTCAGAAGAGAAGAGAGGTAAAAGATCTTTTGAAAGGGAAAGTTGTAGAGAAAAATCTTTGCTATTGGCTTGCCAGTTTCTAGGGTCACGTCCTACAGTCAACATGTGCTCTGATACCATCTTGTAGCGACCCAACCCGAATGGATCAAGTCTCTGTGCTTTCGTGTCATCCCTGGATCGGTATGCTGACACACACAGTACTCGAAGGATTTATAACAGAGGTAAATCACATGTATAAAGTAACGTAAATACTATTACCTCAATCCAAAATATAGCGGAAGCAACAAGGTTGTGGGTTCCCATCAACACCAACGGCAAAGTTGAGTATAGGAAATCGTAACCCTAACGTACCACTTACTCGTCGTCTGAAAAGTCTGCAACATGAAAAGTTGCAGCCCAAAAACGGGTCAGCACATGGAATATGCTGGCAATGTAACACATAGAGAGTAATGAGAGAATAGGCTATACTACATGCATATATGGCTGGTGGAAAGCTCTATGATTACAGTTTTTGCGAAAAGCCAATTTTTCCCTACTTCAAAGGAATAAAATTTATTTAACTATCATGGTGGTTGTTAAACATTGAGAATGGTTGACAGCATCCTCAATCCCAATTAAAAGTACTCATTAAACCCAAACAAATTATAATAAGTAACGTGTTGAGATCAACAGGATAATCCAAGAACTAGATACTCAAAATGTCCATAACCGGGGACACGGCTAATCATGATTAGTTTGTTACTCTGCAGAGGTTTGCGCACTTTTCCCACAAGACTCGATCGCCTCCGTTTGGTTTCTCGCACTATAGGGTGTTTGAGAAGACGGATGACCGAGACATAGTCTTTCAGAAGCGCTAGCACCTTACATGTGGGGTAAACCGGTACACCTACATCCCCTACATCTGCT
This sequence comes from Triticum dicoccoides, assembly GCF_002162155.2. Classification (NCBI taxonomy): domain Eukaryota; kingdom Viridiplantae; phylum Streptophyta; class Magnoliopsida; order Poales; family Poaceae; genus Triticum; species Triticum dicoccoides. Next base: position 2,194 of record NW_021269171.1, read on the forward strand.
AGTCTACCCCGTAAGAGTTCGCACAACTTAGTCAACTATGCTAGAGCCCATAGTAGCATGTGGCTGCACACGGAAGTTTCTAGCATGAAAAATCTTATGATCCCTTTGAGCCTGGGTGGCGGTCCAAAATAAAAACAGGCAAGTCCTGATAGATATCAGGTGCCTCAATCCACCCAGATGTGTGTTTAAGTTGCCACCTTAGATAAACCATTAAAATTATCAATCTCACATCTGTCATGGATATCACTCACCCAATCCACGTCTACTAGCATAGCATAGCATAATAAGCAAACGTAGAAGTAACTCCCAAGGTTTCATAAGTAACAGGTAATAGGTACTACCTCATCTACTTCCCATCCCACAATTTAATTAGATCCTAACAATGCAAGTGTTTGAGGGTTTGATCTAATGCAATAAAACATGGGTTGTAGAAAAGATATGATCAAGTGTTACTTGCCTGCAATGTTGATGAAGATGATTCGCACTCAAAACTCTTGATAGATCTAATCGTCATACTCCGGTCAATCTATCGTAGGCAAGCAATAGTAACCACACAATAATTACTCATCTAATGCACAGGGAAAAATCGAACAAGAGAACGAACCAGAAAGTTCAACTTAAGAACTCCGGTTGCAAAGAAAGAACGAGCCGAACAAACGACGAAAAACAAACGGCGGAAGAAAACAACTCGGTTCTAGCAAGTTGAATCTAGGTCAAAATTTTACTGTAGCAAAAGCTTGTTCAAGTTGATTAGACGAAACGGCGGTTTCGAGATGAAACTCCAGGCGCTTGAATCACCTGATTCCGATAAACGAGCGAGAAGATAAACTAGAACGAAGATCGGATCTGAGATCGCGATCGCGGAATAAATCCGACGAGAAGAAAAAGAAGAACGGTTATACGGACAGACGTCGTTAACCGGGAAATAATCGGTGATCACGTTCGTTGAGACGAACGGTCCGAAAGAAGAACGAAAACCAATCTAGGGTTTTCGGAAAAGAGATCGAACGAAAAACCGATCTAGAACACCGGAACGGTTTAGCGAAAAATCGGAAAGAAAACGAATCGGTAGAGAAGAAAAGAATCGGAACGGTTTATAAGAAAAACCGAACCGAGGGAAAGAAGAGACGCGGCGCGGTACCTCCGGCGAACGGCGGCGACG
>NW_021269172.1:0-1129 GCF_002162155.2 Triticum dicoccoides
CCTTGCATGCATACCGGCAGGAACCCGGGAAAACCTCTGCCTTGGGTAGGCATGAGTTTGTCGCCGGTCTCCGTCGGGACGGTTATGTCTGGTATGGCATGGCAAGGTGATATGAGCGGTGACTCTGTTGGTTGAAATATATTCGTCATGCTAATCATGCAGGGAATACTTAAACCTCCTGAGTCGACCGTAGATCGAGTCTTGTGCCAGTAACCCCCATACTTGTTTCGTACTACCACTCGTCTCTACAGCAAGTAGAGTACGGTTCAGTAAGTTGTCAACCTCTTTCTAGCACACACCGTACAGAGAGGCCATGGTGGAAGATACCGGTTGTAGCTGGTAGGCAGGCCACCTGGTCCGGGGGCATGGGTGTTTCTGGTTGGGACCGAGAGGGGAGGCCACCCCTTAGAGCGCGCGATATAAATTTGATCCCATGCTACGCGAGGTTGTAGCCTCCCCACTTAGAGTTGCTTAACAGGTGTCGTGGGTGATTCCAGACACGTGTGAGATAAGCTGGTGTGTGCAAGTTAGGTGTGTTTCCAACAAAAAGACCGTAGACGGAATTAGTCCCGATGGACTAAAGAAATCCGTTACTCGTGGGTAAAGAGTACACCCTCTGCAGAGATTAAACCTATTCGAATAGCCGTGTCCATGGTTAAGGATTACAGTCTAGGATGGGTCAAGTGTCGGTCTTAGTATCGGTCTTCGAAGGTGAAACTGTTAACCAGAACTGGAACTACTACCTGTGACTTGTGATAATTATGATTATTATTATTGTTGACTAACCCGTGATATTATTGTTATTATCGAGTATCTCTGGGATGGTTCTACCTCCGGGATATTCACTATGATTGTTTCTTTTAAAGCCCTTTATGTGGTGTCGCTCAGACGCCCGACTGTGGCATTTCTTTTAAAGCCCTTTATGTGGTGTCGCTCAGACGCCCGACTGTGGCATTTCTTTTAAAGCCCTTTATGTGGTGTCGCTCAGACGCCCGACTGTGGCATTTCTTTTAAAGCCCTTTATGTGGTGTCGCTAAGACGCCCGACTGTGGCTTTGCTTGTTATTTATTTCATAAATTTTAATACTACTATGTTATTGCAATTTTATAAATAACTTGCTTGCACGCAT
>NW_021269173.1:0-1868 GCF_002162155.2 Triticum dicoccoides
CTTATTTACATGCGCTTGTGTTGCTAGCAAAGAGAGTTAATCTGGGAATCTGGGTTCTTATCTATACACCAGGGCAAAACTATAAGAACTAAAAAGTAGCGCCCAATTCTAAACATTTTAAATTTCAAAGTGGAACAGTTTTTTGAAACAGGAATACTTTTAGAAACTCAACCACTTTTGAAAACGTGAATTAATTTTAGGAAACTCTCATTTTTCTGAAAACCATGAAAAAAATCAATCTGTGAACATTTCTGAAATTCTGAACAAAAATTGGAAAACATGAACATTTTTAAAAACATAACCATTTTTTTAAACAGGAAAATATTTTGAAACTCACAAACAAAATTTGATGTGCGATTTTTTTAAAAACAATTGCGGACAGTTGTTTGAATTTGCCAAAATATATTGAAAACATGAACCCTTTGGGCATTCGTTAATACATTTTAACCACAATTATTTTTTTGAAATTATGAACGTTGTTTGGATTTATGAACACATTTATAAAAATGTTAACAGTTTTCAAATATCCCGAACAAATTTTGGAAACACGTCATATTTTTAATCTGCGAAGAAATTTCGACAATTTTTTTTCAAATGACTGTTTGACCAAAAAATGAACATTTTTGGAATTTCGAAAAAATGAACATTTTAAAATTTGGACAAAATGAACATTTTCAAATGAATGATTAACATTTTTCAAATCTCCCCAAAAAATGATGTTTTCCAAAAAAATGAATGTTTAAAGAAACACACAAAGTTTTGAAATTTTGAATAAACTCAAATATTTGGAAAAACATGAACATGTTTTTGAATATAGGAATATGTTTAAAACCTGAATTTTTTTAGAAACTATTAACAAAATTAAAAAACGTGAACAATTTTTGAAAATGCACACATTTTTATAAAACTCCTACGAAGAAGACAAATGAGAACACAAACATTTTTTGCAATTTGCTAACAGTTTGTGAAAACTAGAACATGTTTTATACTCCCGAACAAATTTGAAAACATGAACGATTTTTGAAAACGCGAACATTTTTTGAGAAACACGAACATATAAACAAACAATTGGAAAAAAGGAAAACGAAATTTGAACAAAAATAAATAAAAGAGAAAAAGGAGAGAAAAGTAAATAAAAAGAATCAGGAAAGTATTAAAAATAGAAACAGAAAAAAGAAAGGAAAAAATCGGTTCAGGAATTCCCAATTCCGGAAAAAACCCGGCTAACAGACCGATCCATATCACGCCTCTCGCTCGGGAAACCTCTACACGCGGCGTGCGTCATATAGGAATTTCCGTTTCTCTCTTGCTGCGATTTGAATGATATGATCGCCTCAGGCGCCCTCTGACTGGGCAGGCCCAGCGTGGGCGGAGCGCCTACTCTCCGCTGCCTATTTTTTCTCATATTTTACTTTACTTATATTTCTTTGATGGAAAACTACTTTCCTTAAATTTGTAAAAAAATCATGGTGCATAGAAAAATATTTTTATACAATGTAATAAAAAATTCTGGTGATTCCAATAGTGTTTTATACAATTAATAAAAAAATTAGGTGACTTTTAAAAATGTTCACATGTTTCAAATATATATTCATGACATTTAAAAATAATTTATACAATGGTAAAAAATGATTGTGTAATTGAAAAATGTCTTGTACCATTAAAAAATGTATTTTACAATTTTAAAAATTCACAGCTCAAAAATATATTTTCAAGTCTGCACTCTCGATCCATTGAAAAGGACAGAGAAAGAAACCTAAGCAACAAGTCTTGCCGTCATCTCCACCCACCGACTATGGAACCCACCTTGAGCATGATTATTTGTAATTAGCTCTACTCTTAATTATCATATGCATTGTTCCCTTAAT
>NW_021269174.1:0-2834 GCF_002162155.2 Triticum dicoccoides
ACCCATAAGCTTAAATAGTCTTGATCACGAGGGTGTGAAATTGCTGAGTCCCCGTGGCTCACAGATACTTCCAAAACCAGCTTGCAGGTGCCGATGAGACCGTGCAGATGACGCAACCAAGCTCAAGAGGAGCTCGATGAAGATCTTGTCCTTTATGTTGATTCGTTCCAGTTGATCAGTAGTGGAGCCCAGTTGGGGTCGATCGGGGACCTATGTCGCATTTGGGGTTCTTCTTTTATTTTGGTTCCATAGTCGGACCTTGATTGTATTTGGATGTTGAAATGCTTTATTCATGTAATTGCGTGAAGTGGCGAGTGTAAGCCAACTATGTATCTCTTTCCCTTATGTATTACATGGGTTGTGTGAAGATTACCTCACTTGCGACATTGCTTTCAACGCGGTTATGCCTCTAAGTCGTGCTTCGACACGTGGGAGATATAGCCGCATCGAGGGCGTTACAAGTTGGTAATCAGAGCCTTCCCCGACCTTAGGAGCCCCATTGCTTGATCGTTTTTAGCGGCCGAGTTGTGTCTAGAAAAAAATGTTTTGAGTCATTTAGGAATTATATATCGGAGAGTTTAGGAATTCTTTTTTCTCCCCAGTCTCCTCATCGCTCTGGTAAGGCATCCTGACATAGAGTTTTGACTCTTCTCTTCTCAAATTTCACTAAAAAAAATTAGGATCACATGGGTATCTTGGAATCGTTCCGATGGTTTTATGAAGAGAACATTGTCTTGGTGCCTCCTGTCAAGGGTTTTGTGGAAGTGTCCCGGGGAGTTGAGCTCCGAGGTGTTGTCGTCACAATTTTATCGTTGCAGTTCTGGAATACCTGAGTTTAGTACGCCGACATCGAAAATCTCTTTTATGCAGTTCGTTGGTGAGATAACCTCGACGCCACCCAGTATTGGGGCGGGAGTTCGGGAGTCTTGCCATAACTTGTATAACGGATGCTTTTCGAAGGTTGAGGTAGATGATTTCCGAAGGTTTCTCGGTTATGTGTTGAAGGATGGATACAGCTGGATGTAGGATTTGCTAGATTTGGGTGAGATATTATGCTTCCCCTGTATCCCCAACACCTAATTGCATAACTGGGAAGTTTCGGGAGTTTACAAGTGGGAATTCAAGTAGCTCTTAGGATATCTTTCCCACAGATGTATGATATGAAATTGGGGTTCGACGTCTAGTGGTCCGCCTATCCACGGTCGGTTTTACAGTGGTCTCGTTGTGTCTTAAAGAGTCCTTGGCTATGCCGACTCGGGGACGCTTCATATGTCATGTGCACTACCTTGTACATGATGGTGTTGTACGATCGAGCCCGTGTAGGCCCCACCACGAAAACTTCAGACGAAATCTCTATCATATGTTTGTTCCGGCTTATTTTGCAAGTCAATCCTTTGTTTTGTTTTGAGTTGTGGTATTCGAGTTGCTTCGATGTCAAGTGTTTGATTCCATACCTTCCCCAAATGGTGTTCTCATACTCCGATGCAAATACTAATCCTTCTTGATAATCGAGATTGTCATGTCAATCCTCTTCTCAACCGGTGTGCTTCTCCTCTAGTGGATCCATTCACTTCAACATTTGCAAGACCAATTATCACTTCTTCTCAACGGTGTTCGTTTCATCCATTCCAAATTGTCTTTGTTTTTCCCGCCCTCCCTCCCTTGTTTTTCTTTAAGGACTCAGACTTCTTAATCGATTATCCATCTTATTGATGTGAAGTCTCTTCATTCTTTTCCTTCAATGTCCTTATCCGGTGATTCTCATGAAGATTCTAATGGAGCTTCAAGTTCGTCACTTTTCACTCGTTTTCTTCTCCGGTGGATTCTATTCAAGCTCTCGGTGTCGACCATATTCTTCTCTGTATTTCAAATGCTTTTCTCGTGCCGGTGCACCTCTTAATCATTCATTTCTTGATATTCATTTGTTCCGGTGCCCTAAAGATATCTCAGAAGGCTCGCCTTGTCATCCAAGATCCATTCAACCTATTTCGAGGATGTTCCCTCATTCAAGTCATTTAATTCAACCGGTGCTTTCTCTCTTTTGAATCGTTCAACGGTGTTTCTTTGAGTGGGCCCTAACCCACAGGTCTTTTCCCAGGATCTTACCTGACTCTTCCTATTTTCCCGGAGCTATCCTCAAAATTTCCTTTCCAAGTTTGACGTTAGTATGATTTATCATCAGTTAAATGTCTTTCTCCAAGATTTTTCAAATTCATTTCATTGTTGATTCAACTTTTATATTCTTATTTATTCCGGTGCCTCAATAATTCTTGGTAGTGTTTCTCGTTGTCATTCTCATCTTTTGAAGACCGAAGAAAAGTTTCTCTTTAATCTTGCTCCATTCTCTTCAAGATTCATGGTGCTAGCTTGTTGTCATCCTCTCATAATTATTTTCGATTGTGAGACTCTTTTTTTTACCCATCAGGATATATTCAAGGGTATTTTCAGTTCGATTATCCAGAGCCCATCATTTCAGAAGACTTGTTCATTCTTAGTTTTCAGCTCTCGTTCCCCAAATCTCACCGGTGCATCATTCAATATTCTTTAATCAGCGCGTGATCTCTTCGTTTCAGTTGTATCTAAATTCCCTCAAGTATCTTCATTCATTTTCATTTCTTATGGTGGTTCTTCCAGGTTTCTCTTCCTTATCAATTTATTTGTTGTCAATCCTACCGGTGGTTCAAAGAAGACCTTCCCAAGTTGGCGCTATATCTATCTTAATCCTTTCTACGAGAATAAGTAGTGTGCCAAATCCGTTGATTGTCATCAATTTAATTGGTGAAGGCTAAGCATAATGTAATTCTTATTCTTGTTTCATCCAAATGATTATTTCC
>NW_021269175.1:0-1009 GCF_002162155.2 Triticum dicoccoides
ATTTCCAGTTTTCCTAGATTAGATTTATTTTCTTACCTATTGTCCAAGAAAAAGCCACAAAAAAGAGTTAGATCTATTCATCCTTGGTCCAAGCCAGTCTGAGCCTTTGCAATTTTCTTTTCATTGCTTGCATAGTTGAATTATCGGTTGCATCGTCGTGTCGAGTTGCTGGTCTTAGTGTCTAGTTCGTTTAGAGTTTCGAGTTCTGTTCACATTAGTCACGCCACCGCTGCATCATTATCTCTTCCGCTGTCCACCACCCATCCATCAATTTCCACCACGTGCTACCCACCATTCATTGTCATAATAATAGTTGAGATCGTTCACATCTTCACTTGATCCAATCTGCATCTTATCTAGTTTGTTTTGGAAAGAGGGAGAAAAAAAGAGAGAAAAAAACGAGAAAAAAAAGGAGAAAAAAAAAGTCAGAGAGAAAAAAGGAGAGAAAGAAAAAAAAGTGTGAGGAAAAAAAAAGAGAAGAAAAAAAACAAAAAAATCGGCACAAACTTTTTCAAAGGAAAGTTGGAGACAAAGTTGTTGATATATCCTGCTTGGCTGTTGTTTCACCTCACTATCTTTACTGCCGTTGTGATCTTCACTTATATCTTGCTGTCCAGAGCTACTTAGTATCCTTCATTGATGCTAGTTGTGCTACGACGTGACCTCATTAGTGTTCTAGGCTCGCGTCTCTAGTCCGGTCTAGCCTAGGACCAGCACAGTACCGTCGTTGAGCGTTTATTCAACATTTGCATCTTTGAATTGATTATTGCTAATCTTTTGCTACCATATATAGCCAACCCAGCTCCACATATTTCTACACCGTGTATACGTACGCTCCCCTGGCAATCACTTTACTCAATATTCGGAGTTACTTGACACCGCTGGTTGCCGATCACCGCCTGCTGCATGGTAAGAACTTGTAAGACATTGATATTTGCTTTACTGTGAGCGTTTTACCACCACATCCTAGTAGTTATAGGAACATTATTTTTGGGTTTTGTTTCTTGTT
>NW_021269176.1:0-939 GCF_002162155.2 Triticum dicoccoides
GTGGGCTCGGGGAGGCCGGCGACGACGACGGGCGCGGGCGACGGCGACGACGACGGCGGGGGCGGCGGGCGGCTTCGGGGCAGCCTGGCGGCGTCGATGTGCTCGGCGTCGTCGGGGGGCAACTGGTGGCGATGAACTCTACAAAACTGCGAAGTGCTACTTATATACAAGGAGCATTGGTCCTGGTTGGTGGCACAAACCGTGACTAATGCACCGGTTGGTGGCACAAACCGGGACTAATGCACCCTTTAGTCCCGGTTGGTGCCACCAACCGGGACCAAAGGCCTCTTTTTTCGGCAGCCCAAAGGGCGGGAAGCTGCGGCCTTTAGTCCCGGTTGGTGGCACCAACCGCGACCAATGCCCCCCCCTTTAGTCCCGGTTGGAGCCACCAACCGGGACCAAAGGCCCCTGTGATGCCCGCATCGGGGCCAAATTTTAGTCCCACCTCGCTAGTTGAGAGGGGCGCGCAGTGGTTTATAAGCCCCACTGCCGCACCCCTCTCGAACTCCTCTCTACTGCAGGCTTATGGGCCTACTTGCGACTGCTTTGCCTGATGGGCCTTCTGGGCCTACTGCGGGCCTGAATCCTGGCCCATAGTAGGGATTCAAGTCATATTCAGGCCGTGGGGGCCCAGTGGGGGGCATTTTTTTTGTTTTTTTGTTTTCTTTACTTATTGTTGCTATTTTTATTTTTTCCAGTTTTTTTTGTTTTGTTTTGTGCATTATTTATTTTCTTTTGTTTTTTGCTTTATTTTTAATTCTTTTTGCTTTTAGTTTTAGGAAAATTATAAACTTTCCACTTTTTTGTTTTTTTGTTTTCTTTCTTGCTTTATTTATTTTATTTTGTTTCTACTTACAACAAATACTTATTGTTGTTTTTTGTTTTGTTTTCTGTATTATTTATTTTCTTTTGTTTTTTGCTTTATTTTTTAATTCTTAT
>NW_021269177.1:0-2220 GCF_002162155.2 Triticum dicoccoides
CCATCAGTTTGGGGGTGACAAGGAGTACTAAAAAGCAGTTTAGTCCCCAACTTAGCCCATAAACATCTCCAAAAGTGGCTAAGAAATTTAGTATCACGATCTGAAACAATAGTATTTGGCACACCATGCAAGCGAATAATTTCACGAAAGAACAAATCAGCAACATTAACAGCATCATCGCTTTTATGACATGGTATAAAGTGTGCCATTTTCGAGAATCTATCCACGACAACAAATATGCTATCCCTCCCCTTCTTTGTTCGAGGTAAACCTAAAACAAAGTCCATAGATATATCCTCCCAAGGAACACTAGGTACAGGCAAATGCATATATAAACCATGAGGATTGAGGCGTGACTTAGCTTTTTGACATGTAGTGCAGCGAGCAATAAAACGCTCAACATCCCGTCTCATCTTTGGCCAAAAGAAATGTGTAGCAAGTACGTCCTCCGTCTTCTTCACGCCAAAGTGTCCCATTAATCCTCCTCCATGCGCCTCCTGCAACAACAAAAGACGAACGGAGCTAGCTGGAATGCATAGCTTGTTAGCACGAAACACAAATCCATCGTTAACAACAAACTTGTTCCACATTCTTCCTTCTTTACAATTATGCATTACATCTTTAAAATCAGCATCATGCACATATTGATCTTTGATGGTCTCCAAACCAAATATTTTGAAGTCAAGTTTTGAAAGCATAGTATAGCGACGAGACAAAGCATCAGCAATAACATTTTCTTTTCCCTTCTTGTGTTTAATGACATAAGGGAAAGTCTCAATGAATTCAACCCATTTAGCATGTCTACGATTTAGTTTAGCTTGACTTTTAATATGTTTCAATGATTCATGATCAGAATGTATAACAAATTCTTTGGGCCATAAATAATGTTGCCATGTTTCTAAAGTCCGAACAAGAGCATATAATTCTTTATCATAAGTAGAATAATTCAGACTAGGCCCACTCAATTTTTCAGAAAAGTATGCAACAGGTTTGCCATCTTGTAATAACACACCTCCTAATCCAATTCCACTAGCATCACATTCAAGCTCAAAAGTCTTATTAAAATCAAGAAGTTGGAGTAAAGGAGCATGTGTCAACTTATCTTTCAATACCGTGAAGGCTTCTTCCTGTGCGGTACCCCAAAGAAAAGGCACATCTTTCTTTGTAAGCTCATTGAGAGGTGCAGCAATGGTGCTGAAATCTCTCACGAAACGCCTATATAATCCAGCGAGGCCAAGAAAACTCCTCACTTGTGTGACCGTTTTGGGCTGCGGCCAACTCTCAATAGCTTCAATCTTGGCTTTATCAACTTCAATTCCCTGTGGAGTAACAACATAGCCAAGAAAAGATACTCGATCGGTGCAAAAGGTGCACTTCCCAAGGTTACCAAACAAACGTGCATCATGTAGAGCAATAAAAACATCACGTAAATGTTCCAAATGTTCCTCCAAAGATCTGCTATAAATCAATATGTCATCAAAGTAAACTACCACAAATCGTCCAATGAAAGCACATAAAACTTCATTCATTAATCTCATGAAAGTACTAGGTGCATTAGTTAACCCAAAAGGCATGACTAACCACTCATATAATCCAAACTTAGTTTTAAATGCTGTTTTCCATTCATCTCCCAATTTCATACGAATTTGATGGTAGCCACTACGCAAATCAACTTTGGAGAATATTGTAGAGCCACTCAATTCATCAAGCATATCATCTAGCCTAGGAATAGGATGACGATAACGAATAGTAATATTATTAATGCCTCTACAATCAACACATACGTGATGTACCATCCTTTTTCGGCACTAGAATAATAGGAACAGCACAAGGACTAAGGGATTCGCGTATATAACCTTTGTCGAGAAGCTCTTGTACTTGACGCATAATCTCCTTCGTCTCCTCTGGATTGGTACGGTATGGTGCACGGTTTGGCAGTGAAGCACCGGGAATTAAGTCAATCTGATGCTCAATCCCTCGAATAGGCGGTAATCCCGGTGGCACGTCTTGTGGAAAAACGTCAGCGAACTCCTGCAAAATGTTAGTGACAGCAGGAGGCAAAGAGGAAGGCACGTCCTCGAATGAAAATAATGCCTCTTTGCACACAAAAGCATAGCAAACAGATTTGCTGAAATCTAGCTCATCAATATCAGATTTGGTGGCAAATAAACATGCACTTTTCAATTTAATTTCAGAAGCAACACTAGATGGTTTATTATT
>NW_021269178.1:0-1164 GCF_002162155.2 Triticum dicoccoides
GTTCGTCTTTTGTTGTTGCAGGAGGCGCATGGAGGAGGATTAATGGGACACTTTGGCGTGAAGAAGACGGAGGACGTACTTGCTACACATTTCTTTTGGCCAAAGATGAGACGGGATGTTGAGCGTTTTATTGCTCGCTGCACTACATGTCAAAAAGCTAAGTCACGACTCAATCCTCATGGTTTATATATGCCTTTGCCTGTACCTAGTGTTCCTTGGGAGGATATATCTATGGACTTTGTTTTAGGTTTACCTCGAACAAAGAAGGGGAGGGATAGCATATTTGTTGTCGTGGATAGATTCTCAAAAATGGCACACTTTATACCATGTCATAAAAGCGATGATGCTGTTAATGTTGCTGATTTGTTCTTTCGTGAAATTATTCGCTTGCATGGTGTGCCAAATACTATTGTTTCAGATCGTGATACTAAATTTCTTAGCCACTTTTCGAGATGTTTATGGGCTAAGTTGGGGACTAAACTGTTTTAGTACTACTTGTCACCCCCAAACTGATGGACAAACTGAAGTAGTCAATAGAACGTTGTCTACTATGCTTAGGGCTGTTTTGAAGAATAATAAGAAAATGTGGGAGGAATGCTTGCCTCATATTGAATTTGCTTATAATCGTTCATTGCATTCTACTACTAAGATGTGCCCTTTTGAAGTTGTGTATGGTTTCCTACCTCATGCACCTATTGATTTGTTGCCTCTTCTATCTTCAGAGAAGGTTAATTTTGATGCTAAACAACGTGCTGAATTGATTTTAAAAATGCATGAGTTAACTAAGGAAAACATTGAGCGCATGAATGCTAAATATAAACTTGCTGGAGATAAGGGTAGAAAACATGTTGTGTTTGCACCTGGAGATCTTGTTTGGTTACATTTGCGTAAGGATAGATTTCCTAATTTGCGCAAATCAAAGTTAATGCCACGTGCTGATGGTCCCTTTAAGGTGTTAGAGAAAATAAATGATAATGCATATAAACTTGAGCTGCCTGCAGATTTTGGGGTTAGTCCCACTTTTAACATTGCAGATTTGAAGCCTTATTTGGGTGAGGAAGATGAACTTCCGTCGAGGACGACTTCATTTCAAGAAGGGGAGGATGATGAGGACATCAATACAATTGTTACACCCACAGCCCCTGCTGCTATACATACTGGACC
>NW_021269179.1:0-2200 GCF_002162155.2 Triticum dicoccoides
GCTACGTGTTATCATCGACGCTAACTGGGTTTGCTCTCAGTTTCCTCGGAAATGCTATGACCTTTTCAAACAGTGAATTCACTCCCTATTGTTGGGTTCTTCCCCAGTTACCAGAATCATTCCCAGCATTTGCATTTTGTTCCCAGCTTGCACCGCCAATGTGCCATTCTACCATGGGTCTCTTCCATCTTCGGTGATAAGGAAATTCATCCATTACGTTGTCTTCAACAAGGTAATCCACATCATCCAAGTCCGAGTATGCCATTCTACCGACCCCCTCCAAACGATCGTTGTGAATTGCCTTAGGCTGGTATGAAGAGTTTCAATGATCTTTGAATCAAAAGTAATTCTTTTTGCCACTTAAGGTAATAATCTACGAATCACCCTCCTCCAGGATGTTTCGTCGTGGTATCATGGCAACTTAACTCCTCGCTACGTGACAATCGATTACCACCTTCTTAAGTGTGGAATTGTTGTCCACCTAGTGAACCTTCGTCATCCGTTTCTTTCCACCCCTCTTGATGTGTATCTTGTGTCTCAACCCGAGAGATGGTCCTATGTCTCATTCCGTGAGTTGTTCGATCTTCGAGAAGATCGACCCTTCTAGAGTCTCCTTCTTTCCTCCATGTCATGTTGACAGGATTTCTCAGAGCAAGACTTCAAGACAATGATGGTGATCGAATCAACGTTCCTATGAAGTGCAACCTGGATCGTGAAGATTGTACTAGTTGCGTTCCCCCTTCACCTTACCCTACGCTTGAATCTCGAGACGAGATTCTTGTTTAGTGGGGGTGAGTTGTCACATCCCTAGCTGCTGGTAGTGCTCTAGGCTAGCTCATGTGTGTATCATGGTTAAATTCAAATGAAATTTGAATTGAGGAAATTTTCAAAAGCCTCAGGAAACCTCTAAAAATAACCAACATTTAAATTCTCTCAAATGAGTCCAAGAAAATGTTCCTGTTATTCTATAGAAATATTGGTAAGAGGTAAGAATTCAACCAATATTTCTTGGAGTCACAGAAATATTTATTTTGCCCATTTGAATTAATTTAATAACTATTTGCATTGGATATATATATTATATATAATTAATATATATCCAATAATTCTGGAACATTTTATGTGGCTTGGTATATCTTAGTTCTAGCCACATAATTATTTTCAGGATTTTATAAAATGGTTTAGTATTTTACTAAACCAAAACAAAACAGAACAAAATAGAAAACAGAAATAAAAGACAGAGAACAGAAACTTACCTGGTCTCACCCGTGCAGCCCAACAGGACCGGCCCAGCTACGCCCAGCCCACCTCCTTCCCCCCTTGTCCTCTTCTTCCTCTGCCAGTAGGCAGAGGCGAGGCGTGGCGCGCGCCCGAAGAGCGCCGGCCACCTCCTGCTTCGCCGTGGCAGCCTCCCCGACTCCCTCGCGACACCACGGAGACGCCCTCGCCCCCTGCACCTCCCCTCTCTCCCCCTGGACCCCATTCCCTCCTCTGTTTCCCTCTCGCGCACACCACCGAGCGGAGCTCGCCGCCATCGTCGCCGTACCCATGGCCACCGGCCACCCCTAGCCTCACCGACGCCCCAGGAAGCTCCGCCGGTCCTCCCTCGACCTCCTCGTCGTGTCACACGACCAGAAGAGCCCCGGAACGCCACCCCCGACGTTTTCCCCTCGCCGGCCGCCAAGGATCTTCTCCGTCGATTCGGCCACTCCGGCGCGCCCCCGAGCCGGCTAACCATCCCTACGGCACCGCTGTGAGCTCCTACGCCTCCCCTCCCTCTTTCCCCCTTCGATTGTGCCCTGTAGCCGCCGCCCCACGAGCACCCGAAGCCGCCGTCCGCCATGGCCGGTGAGCTCCGTGCTCCCGAGCTTCTCCGCCTGCGCTCGTTGCCTCCGGGTGTTCCTGGTGACCCCAGCATCCCGTAGAGCCCATCGGCCGCGCCCGCCGTGCCGTGTAACGCCGAAACCGAGCACGCCCGAGCTCCGGCCGCCGCTGCCGAGCTCGAGGCCATCGTCTCCGGCCGCCCTAGCTGCTGCTGCTTGCTGAAATGGGCGCGGGTGAGCTCCAGCTCCCCGTAGCCGCTCTCCTCCGTCCATTTGGACGCCGGAGGAGCGAGCCCGCGCCCTCCGCCGCGCCTGTTGCCACCGGCGACGAGCCGCCGGCGGGTTAGGCCCTGCTGACCAGGGGTTTGACCCCCCCT
>NW_021269180.1:0-1339 GCF_002162155.2 Triticum dicoccoides
GTGCTTGCGAGCTCCGCCTCGACCCCCTCCTTCCTCCCCACCGACCCACGGCCCCCCCGGAAGCCCCGCAACGCCGCCACCATCGCCGTTCCGTCGCCGGCCATCGAAGCTCGCCGCCATTCGATTCGCCGCCGACAGGACATCCCCGAGCCCACTGACCAACCCTACGGAACCGCTGTGAGCTCCTCTGCCGTTCGCCCCTTTTTCCCGTCGCTCCGCACGCTCCCTAGCACTAGCGCTGCCGTGCCCGAAGCTCGCCGCCGCCGCGCCTCATCGCCGGCGTGGCTAGAGCCACCACAGCTCGAATCCGAGCACACCGCTGTGCTCAGAGAACTCCCAGGAGGCCGTAGCGGCCACCAGCCCTCCCCCCATGCACCATAGCGCCATCTCCGCTGTTGCCCGAGCTCCGGCCGCCGCCGCGAGCTCGCCTCCGGCGAACCCCGGCCACCCCCGCACCTCCCGTTGGTTCCTCTAGATGCGCACGGGCGCGGGCTACCTCCTGGTGCCCTTGGCTCGTCGATCCGATGCCCCTAGCGCAAGTCCGGCGTTCCCCCGCCGTGCGGAATGGTCGCCGCCGGCGAAACTCCGGCAGGAGCTGATGTGGCCGGTCATTAGGGACTAACTACCCCGCTAATCACCCACTAGGCCACTGACAGCGGACCCCACCCCTGGTCAAACCCCAGTCAGCGCTGGGTTTGACCGGGATTAGCTCCTGTGTCACTGACGTGTGGCCCCCACACGTCAGGTTTGACCTGGACCAGCCCGTTGACCCTGCTGACGTCACTGTGACGTGGGGCTGACGCAATAAACCATTTTCTGGATTTTTTTTATAATTCAGGAAATTCCAGAAAATTATATAAACTTCTATAAATCATAGAAAAGTAACCGTAACTCCAAATTAAATAATTTATATATGAAAAATTATCAGAAAAATTCAAGGAATCCATCTGTACCATTTTCATGCATGTTAGAACAACTTATAGCTGCTGTTTAGCACAAATCAATTAAATGGCATTTGAATAATCACATATGGAGTTTAAATTTGAATCTTGTATTCAAACCAACTTCATTTAATCTGTTGCTAGTTGCATTAGCTCAAAACACATTCATTTTGCCATGTCATGATCATGCATCATATTGTGCATTGCATTGATTGTGTTCCCTTCTGTGTTGCCGGTATTTGTCCCCTCTCGATAGACATGATACCGATGATGTGATCGTTGACACTGATGAAGACTCAATGTTATCTTCAGAAGTGCCAGGCAAGCAAAACCCCCTTGTTCATTCCGATACAATCCTACTCTCTCGCTCCTGCTCTCTTTTACTGCATTAGGACAAC
>NW_021269181.1:0-968 GCF_002162155.2 Triticum dicoccoides
TTGACTGCCTGTAGGATTACCAAGCCAAACTGGTCGAAGTTGAGTCTAGAAATTCTTTAGTTATGTAAGGGAATTGATTGTGGGATGGAACGTAAGGCTCTTTTTACTCCTTTACCTCATGCCCTTCTGATCTGAGTCATCATCTTCTCTTCTACGGGGATTAAGAACTAGGCTATCCCTTCTTTCTATTAGGATCACGTGTTACTAATCAGTGGACTTATAAGATTGTTGGATTTAAGTCTCAGTTCAGTTCCTACTACTTCCGTATGTTAATTGTTGATCTCGAAACCTTGATATTGTGCTTCTGAGTGGTTATGCCACCATTTTTGTGAATGTCTCAAGTCTTTTCTGAGCATTTACAGCCGTTATGCTGTCCGAGTCATTCCAGGTTTCTAAATAGTCTGATGCATTTGCAAAATCCTTTCCCTCTGGTTTCGATGCTCCTTTACGCCAGCTCAATCACACTAATTGTTGAGTTGAGGTATTCTACTGCCTCGACCTTTATGTTGGAATAATTATTATGACCCTAGGTGTCTCAGGGGATCATCTAGTAATTTAGCCATGATTTGTGTTCCCAGTGTGATGATTCTGTCCATCATTCTCGAAAGCATCCCGTGATGCTACTTAGTAATAGGTATTCTGTTCCTGGGTTCTTGAACCCGAGATTCACTCTACTTACTTCATGTTGATAGTGTTTGCTAGTTCCTTCAGGATATTAGTAACTTTGCGATAGTCCTCGAGGTCCGTGGTATTTCCTTCTTTCAAATACTATGAACCGCTTATGGCAGATGTTATTGGATCAAAAGATCACAATTAGAGTACTCTTGAGGAGATCTCCATTCATAAATCGTGACTCTGCCAGTCCTACCTCTCTGCATGGGTTATCTGGAAGAAATGTTGAATTCGTTCGACATGCCAAACCATGCATCCACAACTCAGAAAATCGTGTGTTCCTTTGAGTTGTCCCT
>NW_021269181.1:978-6261 GCF_002162155.2 Triticum dicoccoides
ACATCATCTATTCGAATAGCCGTGTCCGCGGTAAAGGACTTCTGGGTTGCTTATATCAGTTCATAGACAAGTGAAAGTGGATACTTTAAAATGCGCAAGATAAGCGTGAGTGCTATGGATGGCGTTCTCATAGGGAGACGGGAGCGGATCCATAGTGGTGTATTGATATGGTGAATATGTGGACTCGTGTGCGCCACCTCAAAAGAGTTACTTGCAGTCGTAGTTCAGGATAGCCACCGAGTCAAAGCTGGCTTGCTGCAGTTAAACCCCACCATCCCCTTTGTTGATAATGATGCATATGTAGTTAGTTCTGATGTAAGTCTTGCTGGGTACATTTGTACTCACGTTTGCCTATTTTATGTTTTTGCAGAGAGACTTCGGTCTCACTAGTAGTTCCACGTGGACTTCGACGTTTAGCTTGTTACCTCAGCTACGATCTTGTGCCCTCGGCAGTATCTGGTAGATAGTCAGGCTTCTCAGCCTTTTTCATTTATAGTTGTCTGTACTCAGACATGTTAAGCTTCCGCATGTGCTTTGACTTGTATGCTCTCATTGTTGGGTCATGAGACCCATGATTGTAATATCTCGCTCCTCGGAGCCTATTTGAATAAATTACTTGAGTCATAGAGTCATGTTGTGATGCCATGTTGTATTTGCACATATCGAGCATATTGTGTGTATGCTATTGAAATGCTTGGTATGTGTGGGATCTGACCATCTAGTTGTTTATCTTTAGTAGCCTCTCTTACCGGGAAATGTCTCCTAGTGTTTCCACCGAGCCATGGTAGCTCGCTACTGCTCCGGAACACTTAGGTTGGCCGGCATGTGTCCTTCTTCGTTCCTGTGTCTGTCCCTTCGGGGAAATGTCACGCGATGAATACCGGAGTCCTGTTAGCCCGCTACAGCCCGGTTCACCGGAGTCCTGCTAGCCCAGTGCTACAGCCTGGATTCACTCGCTGATGACCGACACGTTCGATGCTGGGTCATGGATGCCTGTCCCTGTAAGTCTGTGCCACTTTGGGTTTACGACTAGCCATGTCAGCCCAGGCTCCTTATCATATGGATGCTAGCGACACCGTCATATACGTGTGCCAAAAGGCGCAAACGGTCCCGGGCCAAGGTAAGGCGACACCTGTGGGAATACCGTGCGTGAGGCCACAAAGTGATATGAGGTGTTACATGCTAGATCGATGTGACATTGAGTCGGGGTCCTGACAGCGTTGGTATCAGAGCTTGACTGCCTGTAGGATTACCAAGCCAAACTGGTCGAAGTTGAGTCTAGAAATTCTTTAGTTATGTAAGGGAATTGATTGTGGGATGGAACGTAAGGCTCTTTTTACTCCTTTACCTCATGCCCTTCTGATCTGAGTCATCATCTTCTCTTCTACGGGGATTAAGAACTAGGCTATCCCTTCTTTCTATTAGGATCACGTGTTACTAATCAGTGGACTTATAAGATTGTTGGATTTAAGTCTCAGTTCAGTTCCTACTACTTCCGTATGTTAATTGTTGATCTCGAAACCTTGATATTGTGCTTCTGAGTGGTTATGCCACCATTTTTGTGAATGTCTCAAATCTTTTCTGAGCATTTACAGCCGTTATGCTGTCCGAGTCATTCCAGGTTTCTAAATAGTCTGATGCATTTGCAAAATCCTTTTCCTCTGGTTTCGATGCTCCTTTATGCCAGCTCAATCACACTAATTGTTGAGTTGAGGTATTCTATTGCCTTGACATTATGTTGGAGTTACTATTATGGCCCTAGGTGTTTAGGGAGTCACCTAGTAATCTAGCAATGTTTTGTGATCCCAGTGTGATGATTCTGGCTTTTATTCTCGAAAGCATCCCGTGATGCCACTTAGTAGTAGGTATTCTACTCCTTGGGCTTTGAACCCGAGATTCACTCTACTTACCTCATGTTGATAGTGTTTGCTAGTTCCTTTAGGATATTAGTAACTTTGCGATAGTCCTCGAGGTCCGTGGTATTTCCTTCTTCCAAATACTATGAACCGCTTATGGCAGATGTTTATTGGATCAAAAGATCACAATTAGAGTACTCTTGAGGAGTTCTCCATTCATAAATCGTGACTCTGCCAGTTCTACCTTTCTGAATGGGTTATCCGGAAGAAATATGTTGAACTTCGTTCGACATGCTAATCCATGCATCCACAACTCAGAAAATCATATGTTCTTTTGAGTTGTCCCATCTTAGTTGTTTCCGACCCTCGCCTATCAATTGATAGTCAAGAGTATGCGTGCATTCGTCTGTCGATGCCTATTACTCTTGTGGCCCGTCAAGCCATTCCGTCCTGAATGACTAGGAGAAACAAACTCCAGTACCTCATCCATATTTAGGATTGGGTCAAAGTAGTTGTGTTCCGCAGATCAAGTTACAATCCAGCTTCTGGTCTGCTCTACCCTGAAGTATTACCTTCTTTATGACAGGAATTTCATGAGAATTGCACCACCTTTTGTGAATTCTTGACATAGTGATACTTCTCGCCATCCTTTTTCATTCCTCGGTTCCATGTTGATGCAACCGGAATACCGACAAATGAATTGTGATGTGTGAAATCAATACTCCTAGCAACCTCGTTGCTTGGTAGTTAAAGGATAATAATTTTATTCTTAGTATGTTGGTTATTGAATCACCATTCTAAGATTGATCGTGCTACCTAGTCCTTATTTCCTGGTGCACTCTTTGATTGATGAGTTAGGATTTGTCAAGTCCTCGCTCATTTGATTATATCGTCTTGCCCTCAAAAGCGAGATTGTTCTCGAGCTTAGTAACATACCGGTGGTTCGTGATTTTCTGAATGTCTTCTCGGAAGTATCACCAGGTCGTCACCTGACCGTTATGTTGAGCCCGTGATCAAGTTGGTTTCTTATGAACCACCTTCTTTCCAAGAATCGGTGTTAGATATCCCTGAGCTAGTTGGTTAAGCTGGACAACAACTTGGAGAGTTGGAAGATAAAAGCTTGTCTGACTTAGTTCGTTCCAAAGGGATATTCTTGTGTAGTGTGTGTTGAAGAAAGATGATATCTTCATCGATTGGTCCCTGTGATCAGTTGTTGGACCTATTGTCTTATCAATCCTTTGATTTGAGTGTGGGCCATCGTCAAATCAAATCAGTACCAACGATGCTCGTAATGTTGTCTTATTCGTGGTTGATCCCTCGATCATACACCATTACATCTTTGGTCTGACCAATGCTATCACCGTGTTCACTTAACTATGGAATTCCTTTTAAAAGGAAACCCGGATGAATTGTTGTTGAGCCCATTGACAACATCCTTATCTCCTCCATGATTTTGTTGAGCATTAAGCTAGTGTTGGAAATTTTTGAAAGCATTTGTTCATGCTAGCTCATGAAGCATATGTTTGGATGAAGGTAGTGACTTCCTTTAATTCATGTGCATCTGATGCAAGTTGCCGCCGTGGATTCGAGAAAGTCAATGTTGCTTTCTTTGGAATCATTCCAAATCAGTCATGCACACGTGCGAAGAATGCTGTGGTTTGAAGACTTGCAACCTTCAATCTATATGTATCCCTAGCACACCAAGCCACTGGTTGATTTGTTCAAGGAGAAGGAGTTCCTTCATAAGAGCTAATCCGGACTTATGTAAGGACTTCGATACCCTCGTTGATGGTTCCCCCTCTTGAACTCGGTAGTGTTTTATTATAAGACTACTATGTGGTCATGCTTGTCTGGGACAACGTGTTCACATGTTAGTAGCAGAACCAGCTCATGTTTTGGAGCTTGCTATCGTAGTTCATCTCCCGAGAATCCCGCAACGTCATCTCGTCGATTTGTGTTGCAAACTTTCATTTTTCTTCCTAGACTCGATGGGTCTGGAATATTCTGACACCAACCAGATCTGAATCTCAGGCATATATGATGGTTGGAACATTTCCCCAAGAACTATAATATTGGTTCCTCGATAACCGGTAAAGTGGATGTCGTGGCCAACACACCCAACCGGAAGACCTATTATTGTAGTATCTTGATTGAAGAAGTTGGCCACCTCCCCTAAGGATTTCGTAGGATTTACTCCCTAGTTGCCCCTATGGATTTTTGTGTTCCCGAAGTCCGACCTTTTACTTGATGTTTTAGATATCAAACCATATCTATGAATGGGTTATACTAGCACATCGAGGAGAACATTAGAAGCAGAGTGCTAAATGTCTCTCGGTCGATCATCCAGATTTTATTTGCTTGGCCTCGCTAAGGTGAAATTTGAGAAGGTGTTATCTTCCTTTGCATCTGCATCATCCATCATCATTCATCGTGGTAGCAAGTTGTGTTGCCAGACCCTCGCCACGGATATTGTTAAAACCTTGATGATTGTGGAAATGCTCAAGTTCTTGAGAGCACGCACAAGCGCTACGTGTTATCACCGGCACTAACTGGGTTTGCTCTCAGTTTCCTCGATTATGCTATGACCTTTTCAAATGGTGAATTCACTCTCTATTATTGGGTTCTTCCCCAGTTACTAGAATCATTCCCAGCATTTGCATTTTGTTCCCAGCTTGCACCGCCAATGTGTCATTCTACCATGGGTCTCTTCCATTTCCGGTGATAAGAAAATTCATCCATTACGTTGTCTTCAACAAGGTAATCCACATCATCCAAGTCCGAGTATGCCATTCTACCGACCCCCTTCAAATGATCGCTCGAGAATTGCCTTAGGCTGGTTTAAAGAGTTTCAATGATCTCTGAATCAAAAGTAATTCTTTTTGCCACTTAAGGGGTTATATCTTCGAGTCACCTCCCCTAAGGTGTATCATTATGGTGTCATGTCAACTTAACTCCTCGCTACGTTGACAATCGTTTACCACCTTCTTAGGTGTGGAATTGTTGGCTACCTAGTGAACCTTCGTCATCCGTTTCTTTCCACCCCTCTTGACATGTATCTCGTGTCTCAACCCGAGAGTTGGTCCTATGTCTCATTCCGTGAGTTGTTCGATCTTCAAGAAGATCGACCCTTCTAGAGTCTCCTTCTTCCCTCCATGTCATGTTGGCAGGATTTCTCAGAGCAAGACATCAAGACAATAATGGTGATCGAATCAACGTTCCTATGAAGTGCAACCTGGATCGTGAAGATTGTACTAGTTGCGTTTCCCCTTCACCTTACCCTACGCTTGAATCTCGAGACGAGATTCTTGTTTAGTGGGGGTGAGTTGTCACATCCCTAGCTGCTGGTAGTGCTCTAGGCTAGCTTCATGTGTGCATCATGTTTAAATTCTGAAATTTGAACTGAGGGAAATTGGAAGCCTCAAAACCC
>NW_021269182.1:0-1302 GCF_002162155.2 Triticum dicoccoides
GGCTCACGTATATGATAGTGTCGCTAGCATCCATATGATAAAGAGCCCGGGCTGACATGACTAGTCGTAAACCCAAAGTGGCACAGACTTACAGGGACAGGCATCCATGACCCAGCTTCGAACGTGTCGGTCATCAGCAAGTGGGTCCGGGCTGTAGCACTGGGCTAGCAGGACTCCGGTAAACCGGGCTGTAGCGGGCTAACAGGACTCCGGTACTCAAAGCGTGACATTTCCCCAAAGGGACAGACACAGGAACGAAGAAGGACACATGCCGGCCAGCCTAAGTGTTCCAGAGCAGTAGCAAGCTACCATGGCTCAGCGGCAACACTAGGAGACATTTCCCGGTAAGAGAGGCTACTAAAGATAAACAACTAGATAGTCAGATCCCACACATACCAAGCATTTCAATCATACACACAATATGCTCGATATGTGCAAATACAACGAAGCATCACAACATGACTCTACGATACAAGTACTTTATTTAAGGCTCAGGGAGCCATACATAACATACACACAGGTACGGGTCTCACGACCCAACATACAAGTCATACAGTCATACAAACCAGCAGCGGAGGTAACTTGTCTGAGTACAGACAACTAATAAAATAAAAGAGGCTCGGAAAGCCTAGCTATACTACGTGGTCCTTCACAAGCTCAGGGTTACCACCTGGGTCTTTAGCCTACTCGTTGATGTCAACGTCTACATAGAACCCATCAGAAGGGGTTGCAGCGTCTTCTGTAAAAATGTAAATTATAGCAACATGAGTACAAAGGTACTCAGCAAGACTTACATCAGATCCTACATACATGCATATTATCAAGAAGGGTTGGTGGAGTTATTGTAGCAAGCCAGCTTTGACTCTTGGCTAGGCTATCCTACGATACTCCAACTTGAAATGGTTTTGCGCACACGAGTCCACTACTCACCACTTCAATACACTACCGAGGATCCACCTCCGTCTTCCTACGGAAGAGCCATCCTCGGCACTCACACTTATCTTGAGGCTTTTAACAGTTTCCATTTACTTGTCTATGAACTGTATAGGCAACCAAGTAGTCCTTTACCGCGGACGCGGCTATTCGAATAGATTATGATAACCCTGCAGGGGTGTACTTCTTCATACATGTTTCCACCACTTAGCGTCTGCACACGACATGTGCTCGGCAGACTTCAAGCGAAAGCCGACGTGGGTGTAGACCACGACCTACCTAAACACTTAAGCCTCTAGTCCAGGTTTATCGCCTATTCAGGTTCCATCCGCAGGGAGTCCGGCCGGGGTTTCCCATACGGCCCCGAAC
>NW_021269183.1:0-1180 GCF_002162155.2 Triticum dicoccoides
CCTGTGGAGTAACAACATAGCCAAGAAAAGATACTCGGTCGGTGCAAAAGGTGCACTTCCCAAGGTTACCAAACAAACGTGCATCACGTAGAGCAATAAAAACAGCACGTAAATGTTCCAAATGTTCCTCCAAAGATCTGCTATAAATCAATATGTCATCAAAGTAAACTACCACAAATCGTCCAATGAAAGCACGTAAAACTTCGTTCATTAATCTCATGAAAGTACTAGGTGCATTAGTTAACCCAAAAGGCATGACTAACCACTCATATAATCCAAACTTAGTTTTAAATGCTGTTTTCCATTCATCTCCCAATTTCATACGAATTTGATGGTAGCCACTACGCAAATCAACTTTGGAGAATATTGTAGAGCCACTCAATTCATCAAGCATATCATCTAGCCTAGGAATAGGATGACGATAACGAATAGTAATATTATTAATGCCTCTACAATCGACACACATACGTGATGTACCATCCTTTTTCGGCACTAGAATAATAGGAACAGCACAAGGACTAAGGGATTCGCGTATATAACCTTTGTCGAGAAGCTCTTGTACTTGACGCATAATCTCCTTCGTCTCCTCTGGATTGGTACGGTATGGTGCACGGTTTGGCAGTGAAGCACCGGGAATTAAGTCAATCTGATGCTCAATCCCTCGAATAGGCGGTAATCCCGGTGGCACGTCTTGTGGAAAAACTTCAGCGAACTCCTGCAAAATGTTAGTGACAGCAGGAGGCAAAGAGGAAGCACGTCCTCGAATGAAAATAATGCCTCTTTGCACACAAAAGCATAGCAAACAGATTTGCTGAAATCTAGCTCATCAATATCAGATTTGGTGGCAAATAAACATGCACTTTTCAATTTAATTTCAGAAGCAACACTAGATGGTTTATTATTAGGCTTCATTTGTTGCTCAAATTCTTTTGCCACAATCTGATTTTCACTCTTATTCTTCTCCTGTTGTGCTTTATTAGCTCTATTAATATCATCTTTCAAAATGGAATCAGGAGTCATAGGAAGCAAAGTAATATTTTTATCCTTATGAACAAGAGTATAGTGATTGTTTCTACCATGGTGTACAGAATTTTTATCAAATTGCCATGGTCTACCAAGTAATAAGGAACATGCTTGCATAGGTACCACATCACAATCAACATAATCAGCATATGTAGAG
>NW_021269184.1:0-1398 GCF_002162155.2 Triticum dicoccoides
TTTTTCTGTCAGTCGACTATGTCGACTGGATTTCACAAACCGGTGGGGGCACGCTGAGTGCACCCACTGGGTGTAGTCCCCGAGACTGTGGTCGACTGCTTGCAGTTGCTCACAGTCTTAGAGAATACATCTTTCTTTTTTTTTTGAGGTCGACTGGTCGACTTTGTCTTCAACAGGATTAGTGGGGGCACGCTGAGTGCACCCACTGGGTGTAGTCCCCGAGACTACGGTCGAATGCTTGTATTCGGCTGTAGTCTTAGAAACGTGAGTTTTTCCCTTTTTCACTCGGAAGTGAATTATATTTGACATTTAGTCGATTGGTTCTTCGCAGAACTCTTGTGATCTTGTGGCTCGCTACTCAGAGCTGGAACACAAGCATACTCAAGTCGAGCTGAGCTTGAAGCTGGTTCAGGAGAAGCTGACAAAGGCAAAGGAGGAGACCGAAGGTATGTTTGGTGAGACCTTGACGACTGCTTTTCCCCTTGCTTGTTTCAAAATCTGATCTTGCTGTAACTTGCAGGTAAGGTAAGGGAGGCCCAATAGAAGAAAGACCATGAGCTAGCTGAGAAGATCAAGCTTGCTGACGAGAAGTTAGCTTCAGTCACCAAGCTCGAACAAGACAATACCAATCTGAAAGTTGCTCTTGGGATTGCCAACAAGGAGGTTAGTCGACTGAAAACTGATAAAGCTGCCCTGACCGACCAAGTCGCCAAATTGACTGGGAAGAAAACTGATCTGGAGGCCTTCCTGAGTGGACTTGCCAAGAAGCTGTTTCTTATGCTTGAAGGTAAACCTCTATGCTTGGCAGACATTTCCAATTGTGATTTTTCCATTCGACCATCACCTTGACTTAGTGATCACCCTTGCAGAATTTTGTCAAAACTTTGAAGAAGAAACTAGCCGGCTGGAGCCAAACCTCGACCCCGTCAATTCTCCGATGAGCGATGAAGTTGCCATGGATGTTCTCCGACTGGAGTCCCGTGTTGCAGCTGTCGTGGACTATCTCGCAAGGCTGAAGGCCGCCACATCTCGCATCGACTCGACGCTTTGGCCTGAGGAGACACTTCAGAATGACCTTGAATCGCTGATGGCCCGGTTGAACACGATCCCTGGTCGAGTGCAGGAATGGAAGAAGTCCTCGGCTCGGTGTGGTGCAGATGTTGCTCTGTGTCTTGCCCGAGTCCACTGTAAGGATGCACGAGAAGAGAAGCTGGCGGCCCTTCGGGTGGCCAATACCAAGAAGCACGACTTCAGGTCCTTTATGGAAACTTTCCTTGCAGCTGCCACTCGGATCGCCGACGGAATTGACCTTGATGAATTCGTTGCTCCTTCCAGCCCTCCACAGGAGGGGTAAAAAACTTCTTCTGGCTCGACGCTTTTAAATTTGCCTCGGTATGC
>NW_021269185.1:0-2321 GCF_002162155.2 Triticum dicoccoides
CAGCTGTTAACTATACAAGTCGGAGATTTTGGAGAATGTCTATCTGACGATGTTTGTCATGCCTTGGAACTGTTGCAAGAACCAGATGAAGAACAAGCTTGCTGCGTTCTCTCAGTTCAAGCCTTGGCGGGTACTGAAGAGGTGAATACCATGAGGTTGAGAGCTTTGGTGCGCAAAAAGGTTATCCTGATTCTTATTGATTCCGGCAGTACAGGAAGTTTTGTGAATTCAGCATTTGTCCAGTATGCACAGTTGCCGGTCCAAGATGCCAAAAACATTGCCGTTGGTCTTGCTGATGGGTCACGCACCTACTCCACTACAGCTATTTCAAATCTCACTTGGTGGTGCCAAGGAGCAACTTTCTCTCACGACATGAGAATACTTGACTTGGGCGCTTATGATGCCGTGTTAGGGATGGACTGGCTGGACAGTTTTAGCCCCATGATTTGTCACTGGCATAACAAACACATTTTCTTCCCTTATGGCGACAAGTGCATTTGCAGGGTATTCTCAGTGAACAACAACAACAACAATTACAAGTCATGGACATTGACCAACTTCGGAAATCCTTAGTGGGTAACGACGTGTGGGTGTTGGCACTGATTGAGCCTGCTCCGCCGGACCAAGTGACAGGGTCTAATGCTCCTGATGTGCAGAAATTGCTAACTGAATTTGAAGATGTCTTCGGGGAGCCCAAGGCATTACCACCACACCGATCTTTTGATCATGCCATTACACTGCAAAACAATGCTCAACCTGTCAATTCTAGGCCTTACCGATATTCTCCCTTACAAAAGGACGAGATTGAAAGGCAAGTCAAGGAAATGATGGATGCAGGTCTGATCACTCCGAGTTTAAGTCCTTTTGCCTCTCCGGTATTACTTGTGAAAAAGAAGGACGGCACCTGGCGGTTTTAAGTTGACTACAGGCCACTAAATCATATCACCATTAAAAATAAATTCCCACTGCCTATTGCTGATGAATTGATGGACGAGTTGGCTGGCACTGAAGTGTTCTCTAAACCGGATTTACGTGCAGGCTATCATCAAATCCGCATGCATGAGGGGGATGAAGAAAAAACAGCATATAAAACACATCACGGTCATTTTCAGTTTCGAGTGATGCCGTTCGGCCTGACCAATGCACCCGCCACCTTTCAGTGTTTAATGAACTCCATCTTTGCCTTGTATACCAGGAAGTTTGTCATTGTCTTTCTTGATGATATACTTGTATACAGCCTAGACTTGGAGACACACTTGAAGCATTTGAGGCTTGTGCTTGGTATTCTGCGTGAAAACAAATTGTATGCATAGTTGACAAAATGTTCTTTTGCCAAGGACAGCATTGACTACTTGGGTCATGTAATCTCTGGTCATGGTGTCGCCACAGAACCTGACAAGACTGCAGTCATGCAACAATGGCCTCTTCCTGCAAATGTAACAGAGTTAAGAGGTTTTTTGGGCTTAACAGGTTACTACAGGAAGTTTGTGAAGAATTATGGAATCATAGCCAAGCCACTCACTGAATTGCTCACCAAAAAGGGCTTTGTTTGGTCTGAGCAAGCTACGGTGGCCTTTAACAACATGCTGAAGCAGGCTATGGAAAGTACACATGTATTGGCCCTTCCAAATTTCCAATTACCTTTTGTTGTTGAGACCGACGCCTGTGACACGGGCATTGACGCGGTATTGGTTCAACTGGGGCATCCGGTGGCCTATATGAGCAAAGCACTAGGTGTCAAGAATAGCAAGTTGTCAATCTATGAAAAGGAATTCATGGCAGTGATCATGGCAATTGATAAGTGGCGATGTTATCTACAGAGAGGGCCTTTCACCATTTTGACTGATCACCAGAGCCTTTGTTCCTTAACCGATCAACATCTCACCACCGAACTCCAAAAGAAGGCAATGTCTAAGCTCCTGGGGTTGCAATTCACAATTAAGTATCGCAAGGGCAGTGAGAATAATGCTGCAGATTCCTTGTCAAGGGTAGCTCATCTCCTCCAGCTCGATGCCTTATCCATTTGCAGACCAGATTGGGCACAAGAAATTCTCAATTCTTATGAGGCGGATCCGGAAGCAATGGACTTACTCGCTCAATTAGCAGTGAAGAGTCCGGATTCCAGAGGTTATTCCTTGGATAAGGGGCTTATTCGTTACAATGGACGCCTCTATATTGGCAATCAGTTGGCCTTACAGACCAAATTGATAAGTGCTTTACACGACAGCCCGGTGGGAGGACATTCTGGTATTCATGCTACGTACCAGCGATTGCGTAAGGTTTTCTTTTGGCATGGGCTTAAGATGGCAGTGGAGGACTTC
>NW_021269186.1:0-1630 GCF_002162155.2 Triticum dicoccoides
GGGGGGGGCACACCCCGGAGACGCGTGCTGGGCATTTGCAACCGCCTCAACACTTCCAGATTTGTGAGAGGCTGCCTACGCAAGATTTGACGGTATGCTAGCCCCCGGAGGCCGCCGGCCACAGTCGTAGACGTGCGAAGAGCAATCCGCGTAGAGGGAAGTGTTCAGATACTTCTCCATCACAAAAAATTATGAAAAATTACCATCAGTCCTATAGCACATGTGCCCACGTTGTGTAAAAAAGTCATGATTTTATCGCGCTCCAAGTATTTAATAATATTCACGCTGCATCGTTACCGCAGAACGTCTACTACCGTTTCATTGCCGTCCGTGAGGGGGGGCCACAACCCGGAGACGCGTGCCGCCTCTTCGGACACGCCACAACACCACCCCGCATGTATGAGGGCCCGGTACGACGCTCCGGTGGCATTGCTACCCCACAGGGCCCCCGTCCAGGCTAACCCTGTAGCGTTTGACCACGGGATCTAGCCCTTTGACTTTGCACGGACGGGCTTTGACCAGTGGACCTCTCCACCCGGTTGTGTTAGGTCGGCCCAGAGGAACACTTTGGAGAAACATCCGGGCCAAACCCACAGCTACATCCACTCCGTGTAGACCCGACGCGTCCGTTTCCCCCCTCCAGGTGCCGCCGACGGCGGCGTCCGTGAGGGGGGGGGCACACCCCGGAGACGCGTGCTGGGCGTTTGCAACCGCCTCAACACTTCTAGATTTGTGAGAGGCCGCCTACGCAAGATTTGACGGTATGCTAGCCCCCGGAGGCCGCCGGCCACAGTCGTAGACGTGCGAAGAGCAATCCGCGTAGAGGGAAGTGTTCAGATACTTCTCCATCACAAAAAATTATGAAAAATTACCATCAGTCCTATAGCACATGTGCCCACGTTGTGTAAAAAACTCATGATTTTATCGCGCTCCAAGTATTTAATAATATTCAAGCTGCATCGTTACCGCAGAACGTCTACTATCGTTTCATTGTCGTCCGTGAGGGGGGGCCACAACCCGGAGACGCGTGCCGCCTCTTCGGACATGCCACAACACCACCCCGCATGTATGAGGGCCCGGTACGACGCTCCGGTGGCATTGCTACCCCCCCAGGGCCCCCGTCCCGGCTAACCCTGTATCGTTTGACCACGGGATCTAGCCCTTTGACTTTGCACGGACGGGCTTTGACCAGTGGACCTCTCCACCCGGTTGTGTTAGGTCGGCCCAGAGGAACACTTTGGAGCAACATCCGGGCCAAACCCACAGCTACATCCACTCCGTGTAGACCCGACGCGTCCGTTTCCCCCCTCCAGGTGCCGGCGGCGGCGGCGTCCGTGAGGGGGGGGCACACCCCGGAGACGCGTGCTGGGCGTTTGCAACCGCCTCAACACTACTAGATTTGTGAGGGGCCGCCTACGCAAGATTTGACGGTATGCTAGCCCCCGGAGGCCGCCGGCCACAGTCGTAGACGTGCGTAGAGCAATCCGCGTAGAGGGAAGTGTTCAGATACTTCTCCATCACAAAAAATTATGAAAAATTACCATCAGTCCTATAGCACATGTTCCCACGTTTTGTAAAAAACTCATGATTTTATCGCGCTCCAAGTATTTAATAATATTCACGCTGCATC
>NW_021269187.1:0-3123 GCF_002162155.2 Triticum dicoccoides
GGATGCTTGCAATAGGGGTTAATCATAAGTGGGATGCTTGTCCATGTTAGGGCAGTACCCAAGTGTCGGTCCACCCACATATCAAATTATCAAAGTACCGAACGCGAATCTTATAAACGTGATGAAAACTAGCTTGACGATAATTCCCAATGTGTCCTTGGGAGCTCCTTCCTCATTATTAGAATTTGTCCAGGCTTATCCTTTGCTACATAAAGGATTGGGCCACCTTGCTGCACTTTATCTACTTTATTTACTTTTTGCTCGTTACTATTTATCTTATCACAAAACTATCTATCACCTATTATTTCAGTGCTTTTAGAGAAAACCTTATTGAAAACCACTTATCATTTCCTTCTGCTCCTCGTTGG
Source organism: Triticum dicoccoides (assembly GCF_002162155.2). Taxonomy (NCBI): domain Eukaryota; kingdom Viridiplantae; phylum Streptophyta; class Magnoliopsida; order Poales; family Poaceae; genus Triticum; species Triticum dicoccoides. The sequence continues at coordinate 369 of NW_021269187.1, forward strand.
GTTCGACACTCTTACTTATCGAAAGGACTACGATAGATCCCTTACACTTGTGGGTCATCAAGACTCTTTTCTGGCGCCGTTTCCGGGGAGCGTAGTGCTCTTGGTGAGTGGAACTTGGTATGGAAACATTTATTTAGTGTGCTGAAATTTTTGTTACTTGTCACTATGGAAACTAATCCTTTGAAGAGCTTGTTTGGGGTATCTTCACCCCAACCAGAAGAACAAAGAGATGCTCCTCAACCTACTGAACCTTATGAAAATATTCACTTTGAGATTCCTTCGGATATGATAGAAAAACTGCTAGCTAATCCTTTTGCAGGAGACGGAACATTGCATCCCAACTTACACCTTATCTTTGTGGATGAAGTTTGTGGATTATTTAAGCTTGCATGTATTGCCGATGATGTTGTCAAAAGGAAGGTCTTCCCTTTATCTTTGAAGGGAGATGCAATGACATGGTATAGGCTATGTGATGATACGTGATCTTGGAATTATAAGCGATTGAAGTTGGAATTTCACCAGAAGTTCTATCATATGCATCTTGTTCATCGTGATCATAATTACATATATAATTTCTGGCCTCGCGAAGTAGAAAGCATCGCTCAAGCTTGGGGGAGGCTTAAGTCAATGTTGTATTCATGCCCCAATCATGAGCTCTCTCGGGAAATGATTATTCAGAATTTTTATGCTCGGCTTTCTCTTGATAATCGCAACTTGCTTGATACTTCCTGTGCTGGTTCCTATATGCTGAAGACTATTGATTTCAAATGGGACTTATTGGAAAGAATTAAATGCAATTCTGAAGATTGGGGTTCCGATGATGGTAAGGATTCAGGTATGACACCTAAGTTTGATTGTGTTAAATCTTTTATGGATACTGATGCTTTTCGTGGATTTAGCTCTAAGTATGGACTTGACTCTGAGATAGTAGCTACTTTTTGTGAAACTTTTGCTACTCACGTTGATCTCCCTAAAGAGAAGTGGTTTAAATATAATCCTCCTATTGAAGTGAAAGTAGTTGCACCTATTACAGTCGAAGAAAAGACTATTACATATAGTGATCCCATTATTCCTACTGCTTATGTCGAAAAACCTCCTTTTCCTGTTAGGATAAAAGATCATGTTAAAGCTTTGACTGTTGCTCGTAAGAGTAATACTAGGACTTATACACCTCCTGAGCAAATTAATGTTGAACCTGGTATTGCTATGATTAAAGATCTCTTGGATGAAGACTTAGATGGGCATGTTATCTCTTTTGTGGGTGAAACTGCTAATATTGCTAGACCCGATACTAAGACCCGTAGACCTGTTGTAGGCACGCCTGTTATTTCTGTTAAAATAGGAGATCATTGTTATCATGGCTTATGTGATATGGGTGCTAGTGCTAATGCGATATCTTATGATCTTTATAAAGAAATTATGCATGATATTGCACCTGTTGAATTAGAAGATATTGATGTTACTATTAAGCTTGCCAATAGGGACACCATTAAACCTATTGGGATTGTTAGAGATGTTGAAGTCTTGTGTGGGAAGATTAAATACCATGCTGATTTTCTTGTTCTTGGTTCCCCACAAGATGATTTTTGTCCCATTATTTTTGGTAGACCCTTCTTGAATACTGCTAGTGCTAAGATTGATTGTGAAAAGAATATTGTCATTGTTGGCATAGATGGTATGTCTCATGAGTTTAATTCTGCCAAATTTAGCAGACAACATCGTGAAAAGGAACCATCTAGTAAGGATGAAATTATTGGTCTTGCTTCCATTGTTGTTCCTCCAACTGATCCGTTAGAACAATATTTGTTAGACCATGAAAACAAGATGTTTATGAAGGAAAGGGAAGAAATAGATGAAGTGTTCCTTAAACAAGAACCTATGCTGAAACATAATCTTCCTATTGAAATTCTTGGGGATCCCCCTCCACCCAAGGGTGATCCCGTGTTTGAACTCAAACCATTACCTGATAATCTTAAGTATGCTTACCTTGATGAAAAAGAAATATATCCTGTTATTATTAGTGCTAACCTTTCAGAGAAAGAAGAAGAAAGATTATTGAAAACTCTGAAGAAGCATCGAGCGGCTATTGAATATACCCTGGATGATCTTAAGGGCATTAGTCCCACATTATGTCAACACAAAATTTCAGTGGAGAAAGATGCTAAACCAGTTAGAGATCCTCAAAGACGATTAAATCCCAAAATGAAGGAATTGGTAAGAAAGGAGATACTAAAACTCCTTGAGGCAGGTATTATTTATTCCGTTGCTGATAGTGAATGGGTAAGCCATGTCCATTGTGTCCCTAAAAAGGGAGGTATTACCGTTGTTCCTAATGATAAAGATGAATTGATCCCGCAAAGAATTATTACAGGCTATAGGATGGTAATTGATTTCCGTAAGTTAAATAAAGCTACTAAGAAAGATCATTACCCTTTACCTTTTATTGATCAAATGCTAGAAAGGCTATCCAAACACACACATTTTTGCTTTCTAGATGGTTATTCTGGTTTCTATCAGATACCTGTATCAGTGGGGGATCAATCTAAAACTACTTTTACTTGCCCTTTTGGTACTTTTTCTTATAGACGTATGCCTTTTGGTTTATGCAATGCACCTGCTATCTTTCAAAGATGCATGATGGCTATATTTTCTGATTTTTGTGAAAAGATTTGTGAGGTATTCATGGATGACTTCTCCGTCTATGGATCCTCTTTTGATGATTGTTTGAGCAACCTTGATCGAGTTTTGCAGAGAT
>NW_021269188.1:0-1412 GCF_002162155.2 Triticum dicoccoides
GGGGTCCCGAAGTGATTTCCATGATTAGCAAATCTCGGGGTGCGTTTATGTGTGGTCATCAACACTCTCAATTTCGGCCAAATCTGGTCCGTTTCGTGCACTATTACTCACCGTTTTGGGTCCCAGAGCCATTTCCATGATTGACGATCCTAGGAGTGCATTAACGTGTCCATCGTCAACACTCATAGTTTTGGCCAATTCTGACCCGTTTCATGAACTATTACTCACCGTTTTGGGGTCCCGAAGCGATTTCCACAGTCGTTCAACCCCAAGGTGCGCATACGTGTCGGTCGTCAACACTCGCAGTTTTGGCCGATTCTGACCCGTTTCGTGGACTATTACTCGCTCTTTTGGGGTCCTGGAGTGATTTCCACGATTAACGAACCCCTGAGTGCGTTTACGTGTCGGTCATCACTAATCCTAGGTTTGTCCGATTCTGGGCTCTTTCATGGACTATTACTTACCGTTTTGGGGTCCCTAAATGCTTTCCATGGTTGTCGAAACCCAAGGTGTGCTATGTGTGGGTTTTCAAAACTCGTTGTTTGGGTCGATTCTGGCCCGTTTCTTGGACTATACTTAGTTTTGGGGTCCCGAAGTGATTTCCATTATTGACCAATCTCGGGGTGCGATTACGTGTGGTCATCAACACTCTCAATTTCGGCCAATTCTGGTCCTTTTCGTGCACTATAACTCACTGTTCTGGGTCCCAGAGCGATTTCCATGATTAATGATCCCAGGAGTGCATTTACGTGTCCGTCATCAACACTCATAGTTTTGGCCAATTCTAACCCGTTTCGTGGACTATTACTCACCGTTTTGGCGCCCCGAAGCGATTTCCACAGTCGTTCAACCCCAAGGTGCGCATACATGTCGGTCGTCAACACTCACAGTTTTGGCCGATTCTGACCCGTTTCGTGGACTATTACTCGCTCTTTTGGGGTCCTGGAGTGATTTCCACTATTAACGAACCCCTGAGTGCGTTTACGTGTCGGTCATCACTAATCCTAGGTTTGTTCGATTCTGGGTTCTTTCATGGACTATTACTTACCGTTTTGGGGTCCCAAAATGCTTTCCATGGTTGTCAAACCCCAAGGTGTGCTATGTGTGGGTTTTGAAAACTCGTTGTTTGGGTCGATTCTGGCCCGTTTCTTGGACTATACTTAGTTTTGGGGTCCCGAAGTGATTTCCACGATTAGCAAATCTCGGGGTGCGTTTATGTGTGGTCATCAACACTCTCAATTTCGGCCAAATCTGGTCCGTTTCGTGCACTATTACTCACCGTTTTGGGTCCCAGAGCCATTTCCATGATTGACGATCCTAGGAGTGCATTAACGTGTCCATCGTCAACACTCATAGTTTTGGCCAATTCTGACCCGTTTCATGAACTATTACTCACCGTTTTGGGGTCCCGA
>NW_021269189.1:0-3144 GCF_002162155.2 Triticum dicoccoides
TCTTCCTCTTGAAGATCCATTTATTTTCTATGGCTTGCCGATCATCGGGCAAGTCAACCAAAGTTCACACTTTGTTCTCATACATGGATCCCATCTCAAATGTCATGGCCTCAAGCCATTTTGCGGAATCTGGGCTCATCATCTCTTCCTCATAGTTTGTAGGTTCGCCATGGTCAAGTAACATGACCTCCAGAACAGGATTATCGTACTACTTTCGTGCGGACTGTACTCTGGAAGACCTAGGAAGTTCTGTAGTAACTTGATCTGAAGTTGATCATCATCATTAGTTTCCTCACTAATTGGTGTAGGAATCACTAAAACTGATTTCTGTGATGAAATGCTTTCCAATAAGGGAGTAGGTATAGTTACCTCATCAAGTTATTCTTTCCTCCCACTCACTTCTTTCGAGAGAAAATCCTTCTCTAGAAAGGATCTATCTTAGCAACAATATCTTGCCATCGGATCTGTGATAGAAGGTGTACCCAACAGTTTCCTTTGGGTATTCTATGAAGACGCACTTCTTCGATTTGTCTTCGAGCTTATCAGGTTGAAATTTTTTCACATAAGCATCGCAGCCCCAAACTTTAAGAAACGACAACTTTGGTTTCTTACCAAACCACAATTCATAAGGCATCGTCTCAAAGGATTTTGATGGTGCCCTATTTAAAGTGAATGCAACTGTCTCTAATGCATAATCCCAAAACGATGGTGGTTAATAGGTAAGATACATCATAGAGCACACCATATCCAATAAAGTGCGATTACGACGTTCGGACACACCATTATGTTGTGGTGTTCCATGTGGCATGAGCTGTGAAACTATTCCACATTGTTTTATATGAAGGCCAAACTCGTAACTCAAATATTCTCCTCCATGATCAGATCGTAGAAACTTTATTTTCTTGTTACGATGATTCTCCACTTCACTCTAAAATTCTTTGAACTTTTCAAATGTTTCAGACTTGTGCTTCATAAGTAGATATACTCATATCTGCTCAAATCATCTTGTGAAGGTCAAAAAATAACGATACCCGCCACGAGCATCAACACTCATTGAACTACATACATCGGTATGTATTATTTCAAATAAGTCACTAGCTCGTTCCATTGTTCCGGAGAATGGAGTTTCAGTCATTTTGCCCATAAGGCACGGTTCGCAAGCATCAAATGATTCATAATCAAGTGATTCCAAAAGTCCATCTGTATGGAGTTTCTTCATGCGCTTTACACCGATATGACCCAAAGGCAGTACCACAAATATGTTGCACTATCATTATCAACTTTGCATCTTTTGGCATCAATATTATGAATATGTGTATCACTACGATCAAGATCCAACAAACTATTTTCATTGGGTGTATGACCATCGAAGGCTTTATTCGTGTAAACAGGATAACAATTATTCTCTGACTTTAAATGAATAACCGTATTGCAATAAACATGATCAAATCATAATCTTGCTCAACGCAAACGCCAAATAACATTTATTTAGGTTTAACACTAATCCCGAGAGTATAGGGAGTGTGTGATGATGATCATATCAATCTTGGAACCATTTCCAACATACATCGTCACTTCACCCTCAACTAGTCTCTGTTTTATTCTGTATCTCCTGTTTCGAGTTACTAATTTTTAGCAACCGAACAAGTATCAAATACCCAGGCGCTAGTATAAACACTAGTAAGGTACACATCAATAACCTGTATATCAAACATACCCTTGTTCAATTTGCCATCCTTCTTATCCACCAAATATTCATGGAATTTCTGCTTCCAGTGACCATTTTCTTTTGCAGTAGAAGCACTCAGTTTCAGGCTTTAGTCTAGCTTTGGGCTCCTTCACGGAAGTGACAATTTGCTTGCCATTCTACTTGAAGTTCCCTTTCTTTCCATTTGCCCTTTTCTTGAAATTAGTGATCTTGTCAAACATCAACACTTGATGTTTCTTCTTGATTTCTACCTTCATCGATTTCAACATCACAAAGAGATCAGGAATCGTTTTCATCATCCCTTGCATACTATAGTTCATCACGAAGTTCCACTAACTTGGTGATGGTGATTAGAGAACTCTGTCAATCACTATCTTATCTAGAAGATTAACTCCCACTTAATTCAAGCGATTGTAGTACCCAGACAATCTGAGCACATGCTCACTATTTGAGCAATTCTCCTCCATATTTTAGCTATAGAACTTGTTCGAGACTTCATATCTCTCAACTCGGGTATTTGCTTGAAATATTAACTTCAACTCCTGGAACATCTCATATGGTCCATGATGTTCAAAATGTTTTTGAAGTCCCGATTCTAAGCCGTTAAGAATGGTGCAATAAACTATCAAGTAGTCATCATATTGAGCTAGTCAAACATTCATAACGTATGCATTTGCTCCTGCAATAGGTCTGTCACCTAGCGGTGCATCAAGGACATAATTCTTTTGTGCAGCAATGAGGATAAACCTTAGATTACGGATCTAGTCCGCATTATTGCTACTATCATCTTTCAACTTAGTTTTCTCTAGGAACACATATAAAAACATAGGGAAGCAACAGCGCGAGCTATTGATCTGCAACAACATTTGCAAAATACTATCAAGACTAAATTCATTATAAATTAAAGTTCAATTAATCATATTACTAAAGAACTCCCACTTAGATAGACATCCCTCTAATCATCTAAGTGATCACGTGATCCAAATCAACTAAACCATGTCCGATCATCACGTGAGATGGAGTAGTTTTCAATGGTGAACATCATATGTTGATCATATATACTATATGATTCACGCTCGACCTTTCGGTCTCAGTGTTCCGAGGCCATATCTGTATATGCTAGGCTCGTCAAGTTTAACCTGAGTATTCCACGTGTGCAACTGTTTTGCACCCGTTGTATTTGAACGTAGAGCCTATCACACCCGATCATCACGTGGTGTCTCAGCACGAAGAACTTTCGCAACGGTGCATACTCAGGGAGAACACTTATACCTTGAAATTTAGTGAGAGATCATCTTATAATGCTACCGTCAATCAAAGCAAAATAAGATGCATAAAGGATAAACAGCACATGCAATCAATATAAGTGATATGATATGGCCATCATCATCTTGTGCTTGTGATCACCATCTCCGAAGCACCGTCATGATCACCAT
>NW_021269190.1:0-2375 GCF_002162155.2 Triticum dicoccoides
TCTTCCTCTTGAAGATCCATTTATTTTCTATGGCTTGCCGATCATCGGGCAAGTCAACCAAAGTTCACACTTTGTTCTCATACATGGATCCCATCTCAAATGTCATGGCCTCAAGCCATTTTGCGGAATCTGGGCTCATCATCTCTTCCTCATAGTTTGTAGGTTCGCCATGGTCAAGTAACATGACCTCCAGAACAGGATTATCGTACTACTTTCGTGCGGACTGTACTCTGGAAGACCTAGGAAGTTCTGTAGTAACTTGATCTGAAGTTGATCATCATCATTAGTTTCCTCACTAATTGGTGTAGGAATCACTAAAACTGATTTCTGTGATGAAATGCTTTCCAATAAGGGAGTAGGTATAGTTACCTCATCAAGTTATTCTTTCCTCCCACTCACTTCTTTCGAGAGAAAATCCTTCTCTAGAAAGGATCTATCTTAGCAACAATATCTTGCCATCGGATCTGTGATAGAAGGTGTACCCAACAGTTTCCTTTGGGTATTCTATGAAGACGCACTTCTTCGATTTGTCTTCGAGCTTATCAGGTTGAAATTTTTTCACATAAGCATCGCAGCCCCAAACTTTAAGAAACGACAACTTTGGTTTCTTACCAAACCACAATTCATAAGGCATCGTCTCAAAGGATTTTGATGGTGCCCTATTTAAAGTGAATGCAACTGTCTCTAATGCATAATCCCAAAACGATGGTGGTTAATAGGTAAGATACATCATAGAGCACACCATATCCAATAAAGTGCGATTACGACGTTCGGACACACCATTATGTTGTGGTGTTCCATGTGGCATGAGCTGTGAAACTATTCCACATTGTTTTATATGAAGGCCAAACTCGTAACTCAAATATTCTCCTCCATGATCAGATCGTAGAAACTTTATTTTCTTGTTACGATGATTCTCCACTTCACTCTAAAATTCTTTGAACTTTTCAAATGTTTCAGACTTGTGCTTCATAAGTAGATATACTCATATCTGCTCAAATCATCTTGTGAAGGTCAAAAAATAACGATACCCGCCACGAGCATCAACACTCATTGAACTACATACATCGGTATGTATTATTTCAAATAAGTCACTAGCTCGTTCCATTGTTCCGGAGAATGGAGTTTCAGTCATTTTGCCCATAAGGCACGGTTCGCAAGCATCAAATGATTCATAATCAAGTGATTCCAAAAGTCCATCTGTATGGAGTTTCTTCATGCGCTTTACACCGATATGACCCAAAGGCAGTACCACAAATATGTTGCACTATCATTATCAACTTTGCATCTTTTGGCATCAATATTATGAATATGTGTATCACTACGATCAAGATCCAACAAACTATTTTCATTGGGTGTATGACCATCGAAGGCTTTATTCATGTAAACAGGATAACAATTATTCTCTGACTTTAAATGAATAACCGTATTGCAATAAACATGATCAAATCATAATCTTGCTCAACGCAAACGCCAAATAACATTTATTTAGGTTTAACACTAATCCCGAGAGTATAGGGAGTGTGTGATGATGATCATATCAATCTTGGAACCATTTCCAACATACATCGTCACTTCACCCTCAACTAGTCTCTGTTTTATTCTGTATCTCCTGTTTCGAGTTACTAATTTTTAGCAACCGAACAAGTATCAAATACCCAGGCGCTAGTATAAACACTAGTAAGGTACACATCAATAACCTGTATATTAAACATACCCTAGTTCAATTTGCCATCCTTCTTATCCACCAAATATTCATGGAATTTCTGCTTCCAGTGACCATTTTCTTTTGCAGTAGAAGCACTCAGTTTCAGGCTTTAGTCTAGCTTTGGGCTCCTTCACGGAAGTGACAATTTGCTTGCCATTCTACTTGAAGTTCCCTTTCTTTCCATTTGCCCTTTTCTTGAAATTAGTGATCTTGTCAAACATCAACACTTGATGTTTCTTCTTGATTTCTACCTTCATCGATTTCAACATCACAAAGAGATCAGGAATCGTTTTCATCATCCCTTGCATACTATAGTTCATCACGAAGTTCCACTAACTTGGTGATGGTGATTAGAGAACTCTGTCAATCACTATCTTATCTAGAAGATTAACTCCCACTTAATTCAAGCGATTGTAGTACCCAGACAATCTGAGCACATGCTCACTATTTGAGCAATTCTCCTCCATATTTTAGCTATAGAACTTGTTCGAGACTTCATATCTCTCAACTCGGGTATTTGCTTGAAATATTAACTTCAACTCCTGGAACATCTCATATGGTCCATGATGTTCAAAATGTTTTTGAAGTCCCGATTCTAAGCCGTTAAGAATGGTGCAATAAACTATCAAGTAGTCATCATATTGAGCTAGTCAAACATTCATAACGT
>NW_021269191.1:0-1162 GCF_002162155.2 Triticum dicoccoides
CTGAAATCTCTCACAAAACGCCTATAGAATCCAGCGAGGCCAAGAAAACTCCTCACTTGTGTGACCGTTTTGGGTTGCGGCCAACTCTCAATAGCTTCAATCTTGGCTTTATCAACTTCAATTCCCTGTGGAGTAACAACATAGCCAAGAAAAGATACTCGGTCGGTGCAAAAGGTGCACTTCCCAAGGTTACCAAACAAACGTGCATCACGTAGAGAAATAAAAACAGCACGTAAATGTTCCAAATGTTCTTCCAAAGATCTGCTATAAATCAATATGTCATCAAAGTAAACTACCACAAATCGTCCAATGAAAGCACGTAAAACTTCGTTCATTAATCTCATGAAAGTACTAGGTGCATTAGTTAACCCAAAAGGCATGACTAACCACTCATATAATCCAAACTTAGTTTTGAATGCTGTTTTCCATTCATCTCCCAATTTCATATGAATTTGATGGTATCCACTACGCAAATCAACTTTGGAGAATATTGTAGAGCCCCTCAATTCATCAAGCATATCATCTAGCCTAGGAATAGGATGACGATAACGAATAGTAATATTATTAATGCCTCTACAATCAACACACATACGTGATGTACCACCCTTTTTCGGCACTAGAATAATAGGAACAGCACAAGGACTAAGGGATTCGCGTATATAACCTTTGTCGAGAAGCTCTTGTACTTGACGCATAATCTCCTTCATCTCCTTTGAATTGGTACGGTATGGTGCACGGTTTGGCAGTGAAGCACCGGGAATTAAGTCAATCTGATGCTCAATCCCTCGAATAGGCGGTAATCCCGGTGGCACGTCTTGTGGAAAGGCGTCAGCGAACTCCTGCAAAATGTTAGTGACAGCAGGAGGCAAAGAGGAAGGCACGTCCTCGAATGAAAATAATGCCTCTTTGCACACAAAAGCATAGCAAACAGATTTGCTGAAATCTAGCTCATCAATATCAGATTTGGTGGCAAATAAACATGCACTTTTCAATTTAATTTCAGAAGCAACACTAGATGGTTTATTATTAGGCTTCATTTGTTGCTCAAATTCTTTTGCCACAATCTGATTTTCACTCTTATTCGTCTCCTGTTTTGCTTTATTAGCTCTATTAATATCATCTTTCAAAATGGAATCAGGAGTCATAGGAAGCAAAGTAATAT
>NW_021269192.1:0-10848 GCF_002162155.2 Triticum dicoccoides
AGTTAATTCCATGTGTAGTAAATTAGAAGGAATTTTCAAACATATTGGTCTCACGACATGGACAGATGCATATGTATGCATGGAGTGACATGGCATTCTAATCCAAAAAAATAGAAAAATGATTAGAAAAACATGAAACCTTGCTTGATTTAATGTCATGCCACCAAGATGATGTGGTAAAGAAATTTGCATGTTCGATGAAAGTTTGGACACACACCCCTCACAAACCGGAGCAACTCGCTAGAAGGTTTGTGGTTCCGAGAGGGAATAATTCATGTTTGATGACGAATGGTAGATAGCTTGCTCTTACGGCCTTCAATTTTTTTCTACGTCTAACGTGCACTACTACAACTGTAATGTGAAATTTTGGAAAATTCTAGGGGTCATTTGACCTTTTAAAGAGATTTAAGTGATTTTCTAACTATTTAATGACCATAATTCAAATTTGAATTACATCTACATGCAACGAGTAACGAAAATGGTTTGAAAAATTATATCTGTGTACTTGTGTGCGAGTTAATGCCATGTGCAGTAAATTAGAAGGAATTTTCAAACATATTGGTCTCACGACATGGACACATGCATACGTATGCATGGAGTGACATGGCATTTTAATTAAAAAAAATAGAAAACTGATCAGAAAAACATGAAACCTTGCTTGATTTAATGTCATGCCATCAAGATGATGTGGTAAAGAAATTTGCATCTTCGACGAAAGTTTGGACACACACCCCTCACAAACCGGAGCAACTCGCTAGAAGGTTTGTGGTTCCGAGAGGGAACAATGCATGTTTGATGACGAATGGGAGATAGCTTCCTCTTACGGCCTTCAATTTTTTCTACGTCTAACGTGCACTACTACAACTGTAATGTGAAATTTTGGAAAATTCTAGGGGTCATTTGACCTTTTAAAGATATTTAAGTGATTTTCTAACTATTTAATGACCGTGATTCAAATTTGAATTACATCTACATGCAACGACTAACCAAAATGGTTTGAAAATCATATTTGTGTACTTGTGTGCGAGTTAATTCCATGTGTAGTAAATTAGAAGGAATTTTCAAACATATTGGTCTCACGACATGGACAGATGCATACGTATGCATGGAGTGACATGGCATTTTAATCCAAAAAAATAGAAAAATGATCAGAAAAACATGAAACGTTGCTTGATTTAATGTCATGCCACCAAGATGATGTGGTAAAGAAATTTGCATGTTCGACGAAAGTTTGGACACACACCCCTCACAAACCGGAGCAACTCGCTAGAAGGTTTGTGGTTCCGAGAGGGAATAATTCATGTTTGATGACGAATGGTAGATAGCTTCCTCTTACGGCCTTCAATTTTTTTCTACGTTTAACGTGCACTACTACAACTGTAATGTGAAATTTTGGAAAATTCTAGGGGTCATTTGACCTTTTAAAGAGATTTAAGTGATTTTCTAACTATTTAATGACCGTAATTCAAATTTGAATTACATCTACATGCAACGAGTAACGAAAATGGTTTGAAAAATTATATCTATGTACTTGTGTGCGAGTTAATGCCATGTGCAGTAAAGTAGAAGGAATTTTCAAACATATTGGTCTCACGACATGGACACATGCATACGTATGCATGGAGTGACATGGCATTTTAATTCAAAAAAATAGAAAAATGATCAGAAAAACATGAAACCTTGCTTGATTTAATGTCATGCCATCAAGATGATGTGGTAAAGAAATTTGCATCTTCGACGAAAGTTTGGACACACACCCCTCACAAACCGGAGCAACTCGCTAGAAGGTTTGTGGTTCCGAGAGGGAACAATGCATGTTTGATGACGAATGGGAGATAGCTTCCTCTTACGGCCTTCAATTTTTTCTACGTCTAACGTGCACTACTACAACTGTAATGTGAAATTTTGGAAAATTCTAGGGGTCATTTGACCTTTTAAAGACATTTAAGTGATTTTCTAACTATTTAATGACCGTGATTCAAATTTGAATAACATCTACATGCAACGACTAACCAAAATGGTTTGAAAATCATATTTGTGTACTTGTGTGCGAGTTAATTCCATGTGTAGTAAATTAGAAGGAATTTTCAAACATATTGGTCTCACGACATGGACAGATGCATACGTATGCATGGAGTGACATGGCATTTTAATCCAAAAAAATAGAAAAATGATTAGAAAAACATGAAACCTTGCTTGATTTAATGTCATGCCACCAAGATGATGTGGTAAAGAAATTTGCATGTTCGACGAAAGTTTGGACACACACCCCTCACAAACCGGAGCAACTCGCTAGAAGGTTTGTGGTTCCGAGAGGGAATAATTCATGTTTGATGACGAATGGTAGATAGCTTCCTCTTACGGCCTTCAATTTTTTTCTACGTCTAACGTGCACTACTACAACTGTAATGTGAAATTTTGGAAAATTCTAGGGGTCATTTGACCTTTTAAAGAGATTTAAGTGATTTTCTAACTATTTAATGACCGTAATTCAAATTTGAATTACATCTACATGCAACGAGTAACGAAAATGGTTTGAAAAATTATATCTGTGTACTTGTGTGCGAGTTAATGCCATGTGCAGTAAATTAGAAGGAATTTTCAAACATATTGGTCTCACGACATGGACACATGCATACGTATGCATTTTGTGACATGGCATTTTAATTCAAAAAAATAGAAAAATGATCAGAAAAACATGAAACCTTGCTTGATTTAATGTCATGCCATCAAGATGATGTGGTAAAGAAATTTGCATCTTCGACGAAAGTTTGGACACACACCCCTCACAAACCGGAGCAACTCGCTAGAAGGTTTGTGGTTCCGAGAGGGAACAATGCATGTTTGATGACGAATGGGAGATAGCTTCCTCTTACGGCCTTCAATTTTTTCTACGTCTAACGTGCACTACTACAACTGTAATGTGAAATTTTGGAAAATTCTAGGGGTCATTTGACCTTTTAAAGACATTTAAGTGATTTTCTAACTATTTAATGACCGTGATTCAAATTTGAATTACATCTACATGCAACGACTAACCAAAATGGTTTGAAAATCATATTTGTGTACTTGTGTGCAAGTTAATTCCATGTGTAGTAAATTAGAAGGAATTTTCAAACATATTGGTCTCACGACATGGACAGATGCATATGTATGCATGGAGTGACATGGCATTCTAATCCAAAAAAATAGAAAAATGATTAGAAAAACATGAAACCTTGCTTGATTTAATGTCATGCCACCAAGATGATGTGGTAAAGAAATTTGCATGTTCGATGAAAGTTTGGACACACACCCCTCACAAACCGGAGCAACTCGCTAGAAGGTTTGTGGTTCCGAGAGGGAATAATTCATGTTTGATGACGAATGGTAGATAGCTTGCTCTTACGGCCTTCAATTTTTTTCTACGTCTAACGTGCACTACTACAACTGTAATGTGAAATTTTGGAAAATTCTAGGGGTCATTTGACCTTTTAAAGAGATTTAAGTGATTTTCTAACTATTTAATGACCATAATTCAAATTTGAATTACATCTACATGCAACGAGTAACGAAAATGGTTTGAAAAATTATATCTGTGTACTTGTGTGCGAGTTAATGCCATGTGCAGTAAATTAGAAGGAATTTTCAAACATATTGGTCTCACGACATGGACACATGCATACGTATGCATTTTGTGACATGGCATTTTAATTCAAAAAAATAGAAAAATGATCAGAAAAACATGAAACCTTGCTTGATTTAATGTCATGCCATCAAGATGATGTGGTAAAGAAATTTGCATCTTCGACGAAAGTTTGGACACACACCCCTCACAAACCGGAGCAACTCGCTAGAAGGTTTGTGGTTCCGAGAGGGAACAATGCATGTTTGATGACGAATGGGAGATAGCTTCCTCTTACGGCCTTCAATTTTTTCTACGTCTAACGTGCACTACTACAAATGTAATGTGAAATTTTGTAAAATTCTAGGGGTCATTTGACCTTTTAAAGACATTTAAGTGATTTTCTAACTATTTAATGACCGTGAATCAAATTTGAATTACATCTACATGCAACGACTAACCAAAATGGTTTGAAAATCATATTTGTGTACTTGTGTGCGAGTTAATTCCATGTGTAGTAAATTAGAAGGAATTTTCAAACATATTGGTCTCACGACATGGACAGATGCATACGTAGGCATGGAGTGACATGGCATTTTAATCCAAAAAAATAGAAAAATGATTAGAAAAACATGAAACCTTGCTTGATTTAATGTCATGCCACCAAGATGATGTGGTAAAGAAATTTGCATGTTCGACGAAAGTTTGGACACACACCCCTCACAAACCGGAGCAACTCGCTAGAAGGTTTGTGGTTCCGAGAGGGAATAATTCATGTTTGGTGACGAATGGTAGATAGCTTCCTCTTACGTCCTTCAATTTTTTTCTACGTCTAACGTGCACTACTACAACTGTAATGTGAAATTTTGGAAAATTCTAGGGGTCATTTGACCTTTTAAAGACATTTAAGTGATTTTCTAACTATTTAATGACCGTAATTCAAATTTGAATTACATCTACATGCAACGAGTAACGAAAATGGTTTGAAAAATTATATCTGTGTACTTGT
Organism: Triticum dicoccoides; assembly: GCF_002162155.2. Taxonomy (NCBI): domain Eukaryota; kingdom Viridiplantae; phylum Streptophyta; class Magnoliopsida; order Poales; family Poaceae; genus Triticum; species Triticum dicoccoides. Next base: position 4,614 of record NW_021269192.1, read on the forward strand.
GTGCGAGTTAATGCCATGTGCAGTAAATTAGAAGGAATTTTCAAACATATTGGTCTCACGACATGGACACATGCATACGTATGCATGGAGTGACATGGCATTTTAATTCAAAAAAATAGAAAAATGATCAGAAAAACATGAAACCTTGCTTGATTTAATGTCATGCCATCAAGATGATGTGGTAAAGAAATTTGCATCTTCGACGAAAGTTTGGACACACACCCCTCACAAACCGGAGCAACTCGCTTGAAGGTTTCTGGTTCCGAGAGGGAACAATGCATGTTTGATGACGAATGGGAGATAGCTTCCTCTTACGGCCTTCAATTTTTTCTACGTCTAACGTGCACTACTACAACTATAATGTGAAATTTTGGAAAATTCTAGGGGTCATTTGACCTTTTAAAGACATTTAAGTGATTTTCTAACTATTTAATGACCGCGATTCAAATTTGAATTACATCTACATGCAACGACTAACCAAAATGGTTTGAAAATCATATTTGTGTACTTGTGTGCGAGTTAATTCCATGTGTAGTAAATTAGAAGGAATTTTCAAACATATTGGTCTCACGACATGGACAGATGCATACGTATGCATGGAGTGACATGGCATTTTAATCCAAAAAAATAGAAAAATGATTAGAAAAACATGAAACCTTGCTTGATTTAATGTCATGCCACCAAGATGATGTGGTAAAGAAATTTGCATGTTCGCCGAAAGTTTGGACACACACCCCTCACAAACCGGAGCAACTCGCTAGAAGGTTTGTGGTTCCGAGAGGGAATAATTCATGTTTGGTGACGAATGGTAGATAGCTTCCTCTTACGGCCTTCAATTTTTTTCTACGTCTAACGTGCACTACTACAACTGTAATGTGAAATTTTGGAAAATTCTAGGGGTCATTTGACCTTTTAAAGAGATTTAAGTGATTTTCTAACTATTTAATGACCATAATTCAAATTTGAATTACATCTACATGCAACGAGTAACGAAAATGGTTTGAAAAATTATATCTGTGTACTTGTGTGCGAGTTAATGCCATGTGCAGTAAATTAGAAGGAATTTTCAAACATATTGGTCTCACGACATGGACACATGCATACGTATGCATGGAGTGACATGGCATTTTAATTCAAAAAAATAGAAAACTGATCAGAAAAACATGAAACCTTGCTTGATTTAATGTCATGCCATCAAGATGATGTGGTAAAGAAATTTGCATCTTCGACGAAAGTTTGGACACACACCCCTCACAAACCGGAGCAACTCGCTAGAAGGTTTGTGGTTCCGAGAGGGAACAATGCATGTTTGATGACGAATGGGAGATAGCTTCCTCTTACGGCCTTCAATTTTTTCTACGTCTAACGTGCACTACTACAACTGTAATGTGAAATTTTGGAAAATTCTAGGGGTCATTTGACCTTTTAAAGACATTTAAGTGATTTTCTAACTATTTAATGACCGTGATTCAAATTTGAATTACATCTACATGTAACGACTAACCAAAATGGTTTGAAAATCATATTTGTGTACTTGTGTGCGAGTTAATTCCATGTGTAGTAAATTAGAAGGAATTTTCAAACATATTGGTCTCACGACATGGACAGATGCATATGTATGCATGGAGTGACATGGCATTCTAATCCAAAAAAATAGAAAAATGATTAGAAAAACATGAAACCTTGCTTGATTTAATGTCATGCCACCAAGATGATGTGGTAAAGAAATTTGCATGTTCGATGAAAGTTTGGACACACACCCCTCACAAACCGGAGCAACTCGCTAGAAGGTTTGTGGTTCCGAGAGGGAATAATTCATGTTTGATGACGAATGGTAGATAGCTTGCTCTTACGGCCTTCAATTTTTTTCTACGTCTAACGTGCACTACTACAACTGTAATGTGAAATTTTGGAAAATTCTAGGGGTCATTTGACCTTTTAAAGAGATTTAAGTGATTTTCTAACTATTTAATGACCATAATTCAAATTTGAATTACATCTACATGCAACGAGTAACGAAAATGGTTTGAAAAATTATATCTGTGTACTTGTGTGCGAGTTAATGCCATGTGCAGTAAATTAGAAGGAATTTTCAAACATATTGGTCTCACGACATGGACACATGCATACGTATGCATGGAGTGACATGGCATTTTAATTCAAAAAAATAGAAAAATGATCAGAAAAACATGAAACCTTGCTTGATTTAATGTCATGCCATCAAGATGATGTGGTAAAGAAATTTGCATCTTCGACGAAAGTTTGGACACACACCGCTCACAAACCGGAGCAACTCGCTAGAAGGTTTGTGGTTCCGAGAGGGAACAATGCATGTTTGATGACGAATGGGAGATAGCTTCCTCTTACGGCCTTCAATTTTTTCTACGTCTAACGTGCACTACTACAACTATAATGTGAAATTTTGGAAAATTCTAGGGGTCATTTGACCTTTTAAAGACATTTAAGTGATTTTCTAACTATTTAATGACCGCGATTCAAATTTGAATTACATCTACATGCAACGACTAACCAAAATGGTTTGAAAATCATATTTGTGTACTTGTGTGCGAGTTAATTCCATGTGTAGTAAATTAGAAGGAATTTCAAACATATTGGTCTCACGACATGGACAGATGCATACGTATGCATGGAGTGACATGGCATTTTAATCCAAAAAAATAGAAAAATGATTAGAAAAACATGAAACCTTGCTTGATTTAATGTCATGCCACCAAGATGATGTGGTAAAGAAATTTGCATGTTCGACGAAAGTTTGGACACACACCCCTCACAAACCCGAGCAACTCGCTAGAAGGTTTGTGGTTCCGAGAGGGATTAATTCATGTTTGGTGACGAATGGTAGATAGCTTCCTCTTACGGCCTTCAATTTTTTCCTACGTCTAACATGCACTACTACAACTGTAATGTGAAATTTTGGAAAATTCTAGGGGTCATTTGACCTTTTAAAGACATTTAAGTGATTTTCTAACCATTTAATGACCGTAATTCAAATTTGAATTACATCTACATGCAACGACTAACCAAAATGGTTTGAAAATCATATTTGTGTACTTGTGTGCGAGTTAATTCCATGTGTAGTAAATTAGAAGGAATTTTCAAACATATTGGTCTCATGACATGGACAGATGCATATGTATGCATGGAGTGACATGGCATTTTAATCCAAAAAAATAGAAAAATGATTAGAAAAACATGAAACCTTGCTTGATTTAATGTCATGCCACCAAAATGATGTGGTAAAGAAATTTGCATGTTCGACGAAAGTTTGGACACACACCCCTCACAAACCGGAGCAACTCGCTAGAAGGTTTGTGGTTCCGAGAGGGAATAATTCATGTTTGATGACGAATGGTAGATAGCTTCCTCTTACGGCCTTCAATTTTTTTCTACGTCTAACGTGCACTACTACAACTGTAATGTGAAATTTTGGAAAATTCTAGGGGTCATTTGACCTTTTAAAGAGATTTAAGTGATTTTCTAACTATTTAATGACCGTAATTCAAATTTGAATTACATCTACATGCAATGACTAACCAAAACGGTTTGAAAAATCATATTTGTGTACTTGTGTGCGAGTTAATTCCATGTGTAGTAAACTAGAAGGAATTTTCAAACATATTGGTCTCATGACATGGACACATGCATACGTATGCATGGAGTGACATGGCATTTTAATTCAAAAAAATAGAAAAATGATAAGAAACACATGAAACCTTGGTTGATGTAGTGTCATGCCACCAAGATGATGTGGTAAAGAAATTGGCACGTTTGACGAACGTTTGGACACACGCCCCTCACAAACCGGATCAACTCGCTAGAAGGTTCGTGGTTCTGAGAGGGAAGAATGCATGTTTGATGATGAACGGGAGATAGTTTCCTCTTACGGCCTTCAATTTTTTTTCTACGTCTAACGTGCACTACTATGTGAAATTTTGGAAAATTCTAAGGGTCATTTGACCTTTTAAAGACATTTAAGTGATTTTCTAACTATTTAATGACCGTAATTCAAATTTGAATTACATCTACATGCAATGACTAACCAAAACGGTTTAAAAAATCATATTTGTGTACTTGTGTGTGAGTTAATTCCATCTGTAGTAAATTAGAAGGAATTTTCAAACATATTGGTCTCATGACATGGACACATGCATACGTATGCATGGAGTGACATGGAATTTTAATTCAAAAAATAGAAAAATTATTAGAAACACATGAAACCTTGGTTGATGTAATGTCATGCCACCAAGATGATGTGGTAAAGAAATTGGCACGTTTGACGAACGTTTGGACACACGCCCCTCACAAACCGGAGCAACTCGCTAGAAGGTTCGTGGTTCCGAGAGGGAAGAATGCATGTTTGATGACGAACGGGAGATAGCTTCCTCTTATGGCCTTCAATTTTTTTCTATGTCTAACGTGCGCTACTACAACTGTAATGTGAAATTTTGGAAAATTCTAGGGGTCATTTGACCTTTTAGACATTTAAGTGATTTTCTAACTATTTAATGACCGTAATTAAAATTTGAATTACATCTACAGGCAACGACTAACCAAAACGGTTTGAAAAATCATATTTGTGTACTTGTGTGAGAGTTAATTCCATGTGTACTGAATTAGAAGGAATTTTCAAACATATTGGTCTCATGACATGGACACATGCATACGTATGCATGGAGTGACATGGCATTTTAATTCAAAAAATAGAAAAATGATAAGAAACACATGAAACCTTGGTTGATGTAATGTCATGCCACCAAGATGATGTGGTAAAGAAATTGGCACGTTTGACGAAAGTTTGGAAACACACCCCTCACAAACCGGATCAACTCGCTAGAAGGTTCGTGGTTCCGAGAGGGAAAAATGCATGTTTGATGACGAACGGGAGATAGCTTCCTCTTACGGCCTTCAATTTTTTTCTATGTCTAACGTGCACTACTGTTGGGGAACGTAGCAGAAATTCAAAATTTTCCTACGCATATCACCAAGATCTATCTATGGAGAGACCAGCAACGAGTAGAAAGGAGAGGAGAGTTTGCATCTACATACCCTTGTAGATCGCTAAGCGGAAGCGTTCAAGTGAACGGGGTTGATGGAGTCGTACTCGTCGTGATTCAGATCACCGATGATCAAGTGCCGAACGGACGGCACCTCCGCGTTCAACACACGTACAGCCCGGTGACGTCTCCCACGCCTTGATCCAGCAAGGAGGGAGGGAGAGGTTGAGGAAGACTCCATCCAACAGCAACACAACGGCATGGTGGTGGTGGAGGAGCGTGGCAATCCTGCAGGGCTTCACCGAGCACCTACGGGAGAGGAGATGTGTCACGGGAGGGAGAGGGAGGCAACCAAAGGCCTTAGGTATGATTGCTCCTCCTTTTCCCCACTATATATAGGGCCAAGGGAGAGGGGGGAGGCGCAGCCTTGCCCCCTCCTCCAAGGGAGGGGTGCGGCTAAGGATGGGGAGGAGTCCATCCTCCCCAAGGCACCTCGGAGGTGCCTTCCCCTTTTAGGACTCTCCCTTTTTTTCCTTCTCTTGGCGCATGGGCCTCTTGGGGCTGGTGCCCTTGGCCCATGTAGGCCAAGGCGCACCCCCTACAGCCCATGTGGCCCCCCGGGGCAGGTGGCCCCACCCGGTGGGCCCCCGGGACCCTTCCGGTGGTCCCGGTACAATACCGATGACCCCGAAACTTGTCCCGATGGCCGAAACAGGACTTCCCATATATAAATCTTTACCTCCGGACCATTCCGGAGCTCCTCGTGACGTCCGGGATCTCATCCGGGACTCCGAACAACATTCGGTAACCACATACATGCTTCCTTTATAACCCTAGCGTCATCGAACCTTAAGTGTGTAGACCCTACGGGTTCGGGAGACATGCAGACATGACCGAGACGTTCTCCGGTCAATAACCAACAGCGGGATCTGGATACCCATGATGGCTCCCACATGTTCCACGATGATCTCATCGGATGAACCACGATGTCAAGGACTCAATCGATCCCGTATTCAATTCCCTTTGTCTATCGGTATGTTACTTGCCCGAGATTCGATCGTCGGTATCCAATACCTTATTCAATCTCGTTACCGGCAAGTCACTTTACTCGTTCCGTAACACATCATCCCGTGATCAACTCCTTGGTCACATTGCGCATATGATGATGTCCTACCGAGTGGGCCCAGAGATACCTCTCCGTTTACACGGAGTGACAAATC